>NC_056741.1:434933597-435076097 GCF_019279795.1 Protopterus annectens | reverse complement strand
TTCGTTCAATCATTTATTGTACTATTTATATATTGTGATGTCAGCAGTTGTTTATTAGTATCGTTGTATATTATTTCATCTTGGCAAATGACAACAGGTCCGTATAGTTATATAATAATTTTCAGATATGAGTTAGTATTATTCATAAAATCTCTAAAATTATAATTTTCTAAGGTCCATACCACAGAATGCTGATTATAATGAAAACAGCAATGTATATATTTAAAATAAAGAGAATCATGAACAAACATACCTTCCAGACCCTCCTAAAACACTCCCTATTCCAGGGAGTCATCACTCTTCCCACTTCAATACACTTTGTCTGTTGTTATATTGGCTCAGTATATAAAAATACATTGTTTTATAAAATTATCTCTAAAATCTTAACAATTGTATTATTTTTCTGGTAATAAACATAGACTTCCACAGTTTTGTTATAAGGAATCACCATACATAGCAATTCCACATCAGTGTTGATACAATAATATTTTTCTAGCAATCTAGGAAAGAATCTCTACATTTTTTTTTCAAAAATAATCTGGCATTTCTAATGTATGAAGATAATGTCTGAATATATTTAAGGCAGTTTTCATTTTCTAAAATCTTTAAAGTTATTTCCCTTTAAGCTTTATGTCCACAATAAAAATTCTGTGTACGCCTCCTGATTCCTGAACGTATTCCAGATTTCACAGTTTTGCACTGTTCAAGCTTTTCAGACCATTGTGAGAACTTTCTTTACATTTGGTCATACCCAGGTGTGACTTGAGTAACTTATTCAACATGTCTTCATTTTACTGTGTAGAAATAATGGCTCTGTCACTTTTAAAGGCCAAGACTGCACAAAAGAAAGCTTGATAAGGAATGTAAAAACAAATGTATGGAGGCATTGATGTCTCATTATCTGGACAATAAATCATAATTGCATAATATGTATTCTGTAGTTTATGGTCTTCTCATACAAATGCTAATCTCTGCTGGCTTCTCAACAGACATAGTCAATTGAGAAAACTTTCATATAACTTCTAGACCTTTCTCAAATGACAACAATGGGATTCTAGTATGCATTAAATGCTCAAGTTCTCTGCCCTTTTCCTCCCTATTTATGGTTTCTGCTATGAATAAACAACACAGCATTTAAAATATTTTAAATTGATTGTTTCTCTCCACCAGAACAGTACTGTACTGTGGTGGTTTCACTTTCAAAAAACTTTTATCTCACCCTGGAAAAGTCTCCAATTCATTGATGTCATCAAGGCCACTGAATACAGGTAGTTTTCTAGCCAATTCCCTCCCCAATCTGACATCATTATGACCATCTTAAAAACACACTCATGCTGTGTTGTCAGAGCTCCCTGGTCCTTCCTCTACCCATACAGAAAATAAAGGCTAGAACAAGGAATCAGTACATGAGTCAAGTATCCTGCTGTGAGCTGTCAATCACAGCAGGTAACAGCTCAAATTGCCCTTAGCACCTTGACACCTATGGAAGTTATGTGTGAAGGGGGATGGGAGAAGAGTCAAAGTAGTATAAATCAGGCAAATAAAACCAGCAGTTTAGCGATTCTAAAAAGAAGCAGCAGTAAAAAGCACTTTGAAAGTCTGTTCTGTGGCATTTGCACTGTTTGTGTTTTAAGTAGTCATTGAACTGCATGGAATGTTACTTAAAACTGACTGAAAGACAGCAGTGTAAGCATGTAAAATCAATGCAGTGACAGGAGCTTTAGGAAGAAAGAGGCCTGTGTGATATAACTTTTTACAGAAGAGCACTGTATTGTGAGATACCTAGAGGCAGACTAAACAATTAGAATTACTTCAAGATGCCAGGCCCCATGTGGTCAGACTCAAAAATTATGTATAAAGATATTTAAAAACCTGAAATAGTCCCAGAGTGGTGTTAAAATGTAGAAACACCAAACCATGATGAAATAAGCATGTTTTTTGAGTCTGTGGGTGCAGTTCTCCTTTAAATAAATTTTGTTTACACTCTTGTAGTTGCTCTTTACTCAAGACATTAGCTATATACATTAGTCTTCTCAGTTTATACTGAACTTGCAGAAAATATTTTCCTAAAGACAATGGCATGTTTTTTTCATAAATTTCGTAAATATAATTAAAAGAAGTTTTATGATCACAGTATGTGGTAAGGCTTTCACCACAGATACAGAAATGAAACTTTTGACAACCATTAATCATGTCCAACATTTCTTTTTATGTCTCAACATATTTGTAGTTTTTCCTGATGGGTAGAAAAACAGATTTAGTGGCTGGGGTGCCTTCTGTGCGGAGTCTGCATGTCCTCCATGTGGTCACATGGGTTTCCTCCGGATGCTCCAGTTTCCTCCCACATCCCAAAGACATGCAGTAGGTGGATTGGACACTCTAAATTGGCCCTAGGTGTGAGTGTGTACATGTGTGTGCCTTCTGTGGAACTTGACACTGTAAAACTCCACTGCCAATCATGAGTGGACAGGTGATCCGCTGTGGTGACCCCTAACCGGGAAAAGCCGAAAGAAGAAGAAGAAAATTCTAGCAAACCCAAACCACTTGCTTGCTGAGATTAGACAAACAACTGAATATGCAGTATACAGAAAAATACTAGTAAAATAACTGGGGAGGGGCACAAAAATGCAACTGCTTTATTGGATAAGAATAAATGTTCTACTCGCTGCAGGTCCAATACAAAACTTAGTCGGTGACATCATCTCCCTTATGTCATATCACATGAAGCACTCACATGTTAATATCTAAACAGCTATTAGCAGAGAGTGGATTTGCTATTCTTTCTTGTATATATACTTATAGTTACGTGTTTCTCATTAGGACTGCAAAATTGTTTAAATGCTTATAGTGACTGTTTCTGATTAGATCTACAAAAGTACTTATAATTCTTAAAACAGAACAATGTTGGCTGCAATGTAATCTCTATAATGATGATTTTTGCAAAGTAGTCTATATGCTCTACTCTGAATTGTGACACTTATGTTTTCAAGTTGTACCATATAGCACTATACTACTATGCCACCCCACATATGTATTATGTACTCTAAGCATCTAGCCTCTATTTATATATCCTGTATATACTCTGCATTATATTATGTTGGTATAGCTCATGTATTTCAGTTGTGCACACACACCTGGGTGACATCTGAAAAAGGATCCTTGGACCAGCCCACCTAACCAATCAACAAAAATTAAATAAATAAATAAAAAGTGTCTCAGGATCTGTCAAATGTAATGTGATCGAACGTTCTAACATTTTGAAGAAATACTGCAGCAAGTCATTGATGATTAATATCTACTTGCAGAGCAAAATTTTATGGCATTTCAATGTAGGTGTCTCAATAACAAGCCTTTTAAGCTATTAAGCATTTTAAACCTTTTTTCAAACTACATTAGCCAGAACCAGGCAACACTATACTCTAATAGCTTCCAGAGTGTTATTTGACAAGTGTGGAATGAACTTGGGAATATACTGCACCATACCAAGGAATCATTTAAAAGATCATTTATCATGAGTCTTCTGCACATTCACAATTGCTATGACTTAGAATCAAGTTTGAAATCTTCAAACGATAAAGCATGGGCCATGCATTTGGTGTAGATAAACATATTTGGCACTTAGATTTATTTACATCAAGTCTGTTTGCCTTAGTCTGCCTACAAGGTTAATTAGATGTAAATTGTGCTCCTGCTTTGCAGTTCTCAGAATAGAAAATTATAATTTATGCTGACTAAACCGTGAGTGTTATAGTTATTTCAGTCATAGGTCTTTGCAACAATTCTGGATATGAAGAGGTTCCAAACAGAAACAATGTAGATCTGTAACTAACTAGAATGGTACTGAATGTGCACAATTTGCACCTGGTTTCATCTAGCATAATCTGTCAAAATCCTTAGTTTGTACTGTGAAAATAGACATTTTGGACAGAAGCGACAGTGTTTGGATCTGCAACACTACATAAAATGATCTCAAATCTAAAAATTGTAAATCTGATTGCCACTTGATTCACACCACTGATACTGAAGAACTCATTAAGTGCAACTTGGCTATAAAAGCATGCAGATAGCATAGACTGTTTCTCTGTTATGTGTCTACACCATCCATCTCCAAGAATAGGCTCCATACTTAATATCCCACAAAACAGCATATTGTAATAGCTCTGCAGGCCCCTTTTAACCACTATCTCTAGGTTTCACTGCTTTTCCCTGCTAACATTTCCATGTAACACACACACACACACACACACACACACACACACACACACACACACACACACACACACATGCACTAAGTTCTAGGAAGAGGGAAAAGACACACATTTTCATCAGTGACCAATTTTTATCATATACTGAAGTGTTTTACAGATATTTTCTTTATATGGGCAAGTGATTTGGGACATCTCCAATGGTATATAAGTTATTTAAGTAACACCACTGACTTTTTTTTTTAGAATTTTCATCTGAATTTCCAAAAACACGCATTCATTTTAAGATGTAAATGTGTTGAAAGGTTTACAAGGGAAAATAAAGACCACCCTTTGTAAGAAATAATGTAAAGAAAAACACTTAGGATGACAGATGGAGTATGCATCCAGTTTTGTATTTAGAATTATTTTAACTGGTCAGTTTTGAAGAGCCTCAAGTCTTACCAGGGATGACAGTGACTTGGGAGAAGTATTTGTCCAATTACAGAAAGAATTTATAAACAGAGGCTACACTAGAGATAATGTTGAACAAATAGCTGATGAAGTGACACAACAAATGAATTTTTCAGCAGCACCACTTTTAGTCATACCACCCATCAGTTCTCTTAGATTTGACAATTTCAAATCTCTAAGACTACCTTTGACTTATTCCAGGAATATCAGCTGTGTGTGACGTTCTAAAGCACAGTTGGCCAATACTGATGTTTAATTATACCATTAAGAATGTTGTAGGTGATACATCATTCTTCACCTTCAAAACTCAAAATCTTTGAAGAGATGGCTACATAATAAAGTGAATAAATTTCACACATTATTAAAATATTCAAAAAAGGTAGTTTTCCTTGTCATAATTACAGTTATTGTTCATTTGTTTCAGCATCACTGACTTTTGCACAAGGTAAGACTAACAATATTTATAAGTTCAATAATTATGCTGATTGTAATATGGCTAACATTGTCTACAGTGTCAACTTCCAAGCATGCAGTTTTTTTTATGTTGGGAAGACAAATAAGACACTAAAGGAGAAGACCAGGGAACATGTTTATGATATCAGGAAACAAAAAAATTACTAATACTTTAGCTAAACATGTTAAGTTAGCTGATGCTCACCACACTTTTAAAGTTTTAGCCATACAAGAGGTAAATGCACGTCTGTGTGGTGGTGACATTTTAAATATCACCGAGAAAGCAGATTTTTAGATTACAAGCCATGGTTTTGCCAGCTTTAAATAACTTTGCTTCTATAAAATCTGATTATTAATTAGCTTTTGGTCAGCAATGGTACATATGTAAAAAGGGGAATCATTTCCAATGATTCTGTAAATTAAAACATGCTCATTCTTTTATTAAAAGAGAACTTTCAAACAGACTAGTTGATCAATTAGAAATCTATGACCCTCCTTTTTACGTTGATTGTGTGTCTGTGCTTAATGAAACAGTCAGTGCAATAGATGTATGGGCAAAGAATGAAGTATTTTGTACGATTCGAATAAATGGAAGACCCGTAGAACTCAAAGGTGACACAGGTTCAAAGTGCAATGTTATGTCAGCAGAAACATTTACTAGAGTATGTGCTGGTGAGAACCTTGATTTGGCAAAGTGTATGAAGCTTGTTGCTTATGGTGGAGGTGAAGGTTCAGTAGTGCTTTCAGGTTACTCTGCTGGGAACAGCCATGACTTACAATTGTATGTGGTCAAAAGACATGTGCAGTCATTGGTGGGCTTCCAAGATAGTTTGAGAATGGGACTAATTTCACTTAATGAGGAAATCTACCATGTAAGCTTAAAAGACCACTGTTCTAATTTTGCCTGGTCTGTTTTTTTCTACTTGTGCTGAACTTTCCAAAGACAAACTAGGCAAACTCCCAGTTGTGTACACCATGAAGTTAAACCCTGAAGTCAGCCCGATTGTCAAACCAGCCCAGAAAGTTCCAGTGGCTATGCAGACCAGAGTCAAAACTGAGCTAGACAAAATGGTGTGATTTGTATAGTTAACGAACCTACTGAATGGGTATCTTCCATGGTGGTAGCTCATAAGAAAATCTCAGATGATATCAGAATATGTACTGATCCAAGAGATTTAAACAAAGCACTGGAAAGACCTCATCATCCAATGCATACAGTTGAAAAGTCGCTGCTCTTTGCTAAATGCTACTGTTTTTTCTGTCTTAGATGCAAAGAGTTAATTTTGGCAAATTTTGCTTGACCGAAAATCTTCATTGCTCATCACTTTCAGTACTCCTTTTGGCAGGTACAGATTTTTGAGAATGCCATTTAGGATACATTCTGCTAGTGAAATCTTCCAGCATGCAGTAGAGCAATTTTTTTCTGGTTATCCATGTGCTATTATAGTGGATGATATTCTAGTAGGAGGTAATGATGAAGTCGAGCATGACAGAAACCTGAAGAAAGGTCTGGAAAGAGCATGTGAAGTGAACCTTAGGCTGACTCCGCAGCAGTGCAAATTCAGGCTACAAGAAGTTACCTATGTAGGTCATTTATTTACCAGTTCAGGCTTATGACTAGATCCTTCCAAGCAGACAGCAATTCTTGAGAAGCCACCTCCAGACAATGTTCAAGCCTAACAATGTTTTCTTGGCATGATTAATTATCTAGGAAAGTTCATTAAAGACTTGATCCAACTTTCAGCACTGCTCTGAGAGTTGACATTCAAAGATGTATTCTGGTCCTGGTCAGAACAACACCAGAGAGCATTTGATGTCCTGAAACAGAGAATTGCCAGTCCACCAACTCTTAAATATTATGATGTTTACAAACCAGTTACTCTTTCTTGTGATGCTTCAAAGTTTGGTCTTGGTGCAGTCATTCTTCAATAGGCTAGACCAGTAGCCTATGCATCCAGAACTCTAACCCAAACTGAAATGTATGCACAGATTGAGAAAGAGCTCTTGGTATTTGTGTTTGCATGTTAGAAGTTCCATGATTATATTTATGGCAAACTTATTCAGATCGAAACTGACCACCAACCTCTAGTCACTATTTTGAGAAAGCCTCTGCATACAGCTCCTGCCAGATTGTGATGCATGATGTTGAAATTGCAAAAGTATAATTTTAATCTTGTCTACACAAAAGGCAAACTTCTTTATCTTGCTGATACTTTATCCAGATTGCTCAGAAATACCATTTAACAGCATGAAAATGAGAAACTTGATTTTGAAGTCATGGAAGTTGGAAATTTTTCTTCCACATGATTTGATGAGCTTAGAAGTCACACAGCCTCAGATCCAATTCTTCAGATGCTCAACCACTTTATCAGTCGAGGATGGCCTTCCAAGCAATCTTGTTTACCAGTAGAAGTACAACCATATTTTCCTTACAGAGATGAGATTTTGTTTGACAATGGTGTTATCATGAAAGGTCCAAAAGTGATTGTTCCAAAATCCTTGCAACAGGAGTATATTACTATTTTGCATAGTGGCCACCCAGGAACTGATTCTACCAATAGATGGGTGAGAGGACTAGTATTTTGGCCTTCTATGTTAAGGAGCATTGAGAGATTACTTTCATCTTGTTCTGTATTTAACAGTACTAAGCCACATCAACAGAAAGAACCACTTCAGCTAAACCGGATTCTTGAACTACCTTGGTCGACAGTAGCCGCAGGCATTTTCAAAGGAAATGGTCAACATTACTTGGTGTTAGTAGACTCTTATTCAAACTGGTTTGAGGTTGACTTACTTCCTAATCTAGCATCCAGTCCTGTCATTACTAAGTTGAATCATCATTTTGCAGTCCATGGTAGTCCACACAAAGTTATTTCTGAGAGTGATACACAGTTTGCAAGCCAGCAGTTCAAGAGATTTGCTGAAGAGTGGGACTTTATTCATGTTACAAGTAGCCCTGAGCACATGCAGTTCAAAGTGCAAAACAATTAATAGACAAATCAAAATGAGACAATAGTGATGTTTTCCTGAATCTATTGAATCTCAGAAATATTCCTAATGATAAACATATTGGTTCACCTGCACAGAGACTTCTGTTGAGACAAACCAGAAACACATTACCAGTCAGCAGTAATCTATTGGTTCCATGTGTTAAGAACAACACATAAATGAAAGCCCATCTGTTAAAGAAGTGCTTATCCCAGTCCTGTTATGACAAGTCCAGCAAACCACTCAATCCATTACGAGAAGGGGAGATAGTGAGGATGCAGAGATCCAAAGGTTTTGATCTGACTGGAGATGTGAAAAGTGTATATCCAAACCCAAGATCATACATTGTGGAATCAGAAGGAGTAGAATTTAGGCCAAATTGGAAACATTTAGTACCAGTGTCTGAGCCTGTATTGCAGCATATTGCCTGTGAAAAAGACTCTAGATCTCAGAGTGAGTTATCCAGTGTTCCAGTTACAGAGGACATTCTAGTAAATATCCCTGTTCCTGAGAAGGTTCCCAAAACTTCTGAAACAGATTATTCCCCAATGACTGTCCCTGTTGCCAACCCGAGTTCTAATTGCTATATCACTAGATCAAGTTGCATTTCCAGATTATGTTCCAGATACACGGCAACTTCAACATGAAAGTTATGTTTATTTCTCAGTCTCTGTATAATTGCATGCCTCTTTCAGATGTCATTTTATTGTGGGCAATTCATTAAAGAGGGAGGATGTAGATCAGTATGTATGTATGTATACCTTTAAAAAGCTTTCCATGGGCTTGCACAAGTGTATAAATACTGAGCACGTGTGAGCTTGACTGACATTTTGTGGTAAGCTGTTGAGATGTAAGCATGCATGTCTGTGTAGTCTGTCAGTTTTATATTTTGTACTGCTATTATCCACCCTGATGTGTTTCTATATAATAAAGCATATAAATGAACTACCCCACCTGTTCATCTTCAATTATAAACCAAGATAAGCAACATAGACCATGTTCATGGTCTATATGAGGTGGAAGCAGTAGAGCACTACAGGGCAGATAGAGATACACTTCAGGAAGTCTGCAACCTCTGTTGTCCTCACCTGACAGCAAGGGCAAACCAAGGGGAACCAATACCTCTGGAGACCAAGGTTTGTGTAGCACTTACAATATTAGCTACAGAAACCTTTCAATGACCCACAAGGGACATGCTGAGGGTGTCACAGGCATCAACATCCAGGATCCTGCATCAATTCCTGAACGCTATGTTACAGCATGTCAGTGACAATATATAGTCCCTCCTTACCCCCAAGGACAGAGCTAGAAGTATGCAGTAATTCTACCCCATAGTACACTTTCCTCAAGTCTTGGGTGCCATACACTGCATGCACATTGAGATCAAAGCATGAACCCTGGGAACAAGGAAGGGTCTACATCAACAGAAATCCAATCCCTTAACTGCCAGGTCATGTGTAATGCTAGAGGAATCATTCTGATATGCATTCTGTGTATGCTGGCAACCCCAGCAGTTACCATGATTCCCATATCTAGCACACCTCACAGCTCTACCAGAGGTTTTCCAGGGGTGATGTACCACAAGGCCATTTACTGGGTGATGCAGGGTATGCACTTAAACTATGGTTGCTGACGTCCATCAGAAATGCACATGCACCCACTGAGGAATGCTCAAACAAGAAATACCATAGAGCATGTGTTTGGACTATTGAAGTCACAGTTTCAGCGCGTAGATAGATCAGAGGGTTTCTGCAGTGCAATTCCAGTACTTGTTCCAAGATTATCAGTCTGTGCTATCCTGCACAATATCATCCTGCAAAAACAGTTGCAGCAGGGTCACCAATGGCTAGGAGCAAATGTACTGCCACCACTAGCAAGGTCATCACATCCACACTTAGATAAGAAAGCAGAGGGGGGACCCCCCTGCTGCTGTGAGTGTAGGTAAACATAGGCGTGTACAATATGACTTTTCCCTGGCCAAGTGGCAACAGACAGTGCACATGCTGACCACCTAACAGGTACACCTTTCATCGTATGGACATGCATACATACAGTAAAATTTATCCCAGGTAATGCTTACAGCCTTTACTTCCACATGTAATGGCTGTGTACTATTTGAATCAGACAACGTAAGCCCTGGATGACAACAGTTATAACTGCAGGGCTATCAAGGTAAGTGCTGAACCTGTAACAGAAAAATAAATGTGTAAGAACATGAATGAATGGCATATACCTGCCTAACTGGTACTTATAAATTGATCTAAGTAGAATTTGTGCAAATTGTCCAGCAATGCCATCAATATCTGACATGACTGACATCTGTAACATACACTTATGCAGTTTACCAAATGACCTGGCCCATGCAACTGAAACACCCACAGTAGAAAAAACAGTCCAAAAAGTGTACTTATCTCTACACTCCCACAAGTGGAACAATAAGCATAATTGAAAGTCTCCTCCCCTTCAAGCTCCCTAGCCCCACAGTTACTGTTCAATGTAAATTCAGCCCTCTGAGCACTCTGAAAATGCAAATGAGCTGTAAACTCCTTAGAATTGCTGAATTCCAAACTCTTGACTTCATATAGGAGATGTAAACATAGTGTAGCTTGTACACCAGTGTTAAGTGCTAATGGCTTACAACTGTGAAAGATTACTCTGACTGAAGCAAAACAAAGTAATGCACAGACTGAAATGGGTGTGTCAGACAGGATACACTTACAAAGTGTAAAACTAACTGCAGTGAGATTTTAAACAAAACCAAACATCCCACATATCTATTTCTTTAACATAATAGCACGGTTTCCTGCCTTTGCTGAAAAATGTTGTTGACTGTCATGTATTTGTATCACACCTTGAAAGAAAAATGAGAAAATATGTACTAAAGACTGTATGTCTGATAGTAAAGCAGAAATAAGGGAACGACTTCCAGAATACAAAGAGAAGGCAGACCGCAGTTCATTCATAAGTAATGTATGATCACTTATTCCACTAAATATGTTATGTGCACTTTTACAATCAAATGAGAATGTTCAGCTGTATTGAATTGTTTAATACCGGATATGAAATGTTAATTGCCTGTATGCACATGATTTGATTAGTATTGCAAAGCTGTGTCTGTGGCAAAGATAGGTAACCCACTGCAACTGTGTTCTGTAAATGCAATAATCTGATGGTTCAAATCCAGAGATGTCTAATTGTTTAATCTTTGTTTGCCTTTTCTCTACCATTCTTTTGCCTTTACTATGTGCACTGCACATGGCATAGTGCAAACACAGTTTGCTGCTTGAAAAGTGAAAATTTAATTTCAGCCACCTTACAAATTGCAAACATGCTTAGTGGCATTGTGCAGCAGTCAGAAGCATGGATGGTAATGGCTGCAGAAATTACACCTATTACCTGACTGTCTCTGTGGCACAAGCTGTAAATACATTGAGCTTAAAAAGAGAGAATATAGGTAAAGTGGGGTTGCAGTCCCACAGTAGCTATTTTTACTGAGGAATGGTCATAATGAGTATTTACATAAGTAATGTGTGTTCACTAACGCTTTTTACATTTGTGTGTTGCTTACCTGTGCACAAACAGGATTCACTACTTAAGGGAAAAAGTGAAAAACTGAATTTGGTTCACCTTCCTCTGCACAGACAGGCTCAGTGGCAATGTGCTGTTGTCAGCACTATGGACAGTACTGAATGTGAAAAATACACCCGCTGTCTAGCTTTCCCTGTGGCACCAGGTGTAAGTGCATTGAGTTCATAGTCAGAATACAGGTAAGCCAGGGTAACATTCCAGCACACTGCACTTTTTGGTAAGGGTATTCCATTGTAATTTTTCAAAAAACTTTGATTATAAAGGTAATACCGATAGCTAGGTATAGCAGATTGATTGACAGAAAGGTATCATTACTGCTTCAATACACATATTTTTGTAGGTATCATCATATGTATAATGTGTTTAACTGGTTTAACATTACAATGATAATTATGTAATAAAAATGCAGTTGCATGTCTCTGATAGACACAATAGTTTACTGACAATCATCTACACCCCTCCCATAACCCAAGTATAACTGTAAAACAGAATGTATTGTGAGGTATGTATCATAACTCCAAACCCTCTTACTAGAGTTGTGCAAGTCTGTCCAGTTCCAACATATTGTCAAATATTAGTCGTGTGTCACACTTGAGAATGCATAAGCCAGGACCCTTTAACATCACACACATACAGGCTTAACTGACGTAGCGCACTAGTCGCTCTTTAAAATGTATATCTCTAAAACCATGGCTGGCAAACGCTTCTTCTGTGGCAATGAGGAATAATCACCTATGTGGAAATGTATCCATTCCCTTTTACATAGGTTTGAATCCCACGTTGTACAAATTACTTTTAACAGTAAGTCCCCACAAAATATGTATCAAGTCATCCCATTGATCCCTCCAAAGTCATGACTTAAAAGTCAAATCATTTAGCATTTCAGTGTTGACCAATGGACAAAGTGTAACCAGGTAGAGCAGCACACATGACATAAATAAATGCCAAATGTAACTTCATCATTGCTGTTTCATAAACTCCCCTTTTCTTTGTTTGTCAACATTTCTCTTTGTTTATTATCATGAAAATGTGGTTGGCATGGTTGTGCATGTTTATGCACTGGTCATAAAACCCAATACTACAAATTGGTGGAAAAATCATTGCAACTGTTGTTGAAGGACATTTGCAGACATGCCAAAGATGGGAAATTCAAGGCACGGAGTTGGAGTCCAGAGGAGTCAAAAATATTTGTTGCACTCCTCATGAAGCACTGCAGCCATAGGCTGCTGTGGGAGGACTATACTGGATCTCAGTAAAATGTTGAGGATTGGAGCAGCTAAGCCAAGGTTGTCTCTAGTGTGACTGGGGACCAGTGTAGGCACCCATACAGTGACCTGAAGAGGCACAAGCAGGCACAACCTGTCAAGTAGCTGGATGAATTTCAAACTGCTGACACCCCCAGTTGTGTAAGTATACATATCCAGCAACTTGAAATGATATGTAATGCTGTAGATAGCCAAGGTCGGTATGTGTAATGCTTTTGTGTCTCTTTTTCTTTCATTCTGTATTTTACAGCTGCAAACAGGGAGGCACATGGTGAGAGGTTGGTGTGACTCAGAGATTGGAATATGTGCATATTCCAGGGATTACTTTTAATAATTCATATTCATTTTTGGGATTGTGAAAGCTTTATAGCTACTATAATAAGAAAATAATATTTATTGTAGTAAAGCATGAATGTCACATTTCATGGTTCTAATATTCTATTGTTTTTTTGTCTCATGCCACTCCTTTCCTCTCTCTCTAACAAGGAAATGATCACAGTAAGCTGCCTGTCAGGCGCTAGAATCCGCCACATAACACAAGCACTCAGGTCACTCCACAGCAAGTACAAGTATGACTCAGTCATTGTCCATGCCGGTGTGAACGACCTGAGACGTACCTCCCTGGACTACATGAAAAGAGACATAGAGGAGCTCTCAGATTATGTAGCCCAGGCCGGTATGACCCTGACCCTGAGCAGTATCCTAACCTCACCAAGAATGATGCCACAATACAGAGACAAAATGATCAGCTTTAATAATTGGCTTAATTACTGGTGTCATTCTAAGGGGATCCAATGTCTGTCTGCCTGGGATGACATGCTTGACAAGCCACGCTGCTTCACAAGGGACGGCTTGCACCTGTCACCCCTGGGCTTCCGGATATTGGCAAAGGCTCTTGCCACCCCCATAGTGCCTTTTTTAGGCAAGGCTCAAATGATAAACCTACCGCCCTAGAAAACAAAAATGGAGAAAAACTAAGGGTAATACTGCTCAATGCCAGAAGTCTAAACCTCAAGATGCACGCCCTCGAAGCCCTCCTCAGTATGGAGAACATCAATGTCTGTGCTGTGACTGAAACCTGGTTCAAGGCTCTTGAGAGCACCCCAGCACTATCAGGTAATACCTCATATCATGCGTTCTGGCCCCAAAATCTGGACCGAACCACAAAAGGAGGGGGAGTATCCATATTCATAAAGGATACCCATACCTCCAGGTTAGTGGCAACGCACGAAGCATCGGAGACCATCCAGGTGCAATTAACCATAGGTAAAACTGCCCTACAGTTTGTAACATGCTACAGACCACCTTCTCAAACTCAGGAAAACCACACAGCCTTCCTGAAGACACTGGAGAGTATGAATGTCTCTCCAAACACCATCATATTGGGTGACTTCAACTACCCAAACATAGAATGGGAACATTACTCAAGCCCCAACACCCTAGCCCAAAGGTTCCTTGAGTTCATAAACTCAAATGCTATGGAACAACTAGTCACAATTCCCACAAGAGGAGAAAATATACTAGACCTGATCATCACAAACATGGGGACAAAATGCTCCACACCGGAAGTATATCCCTCATTGGTGAGATCAGACCATAAATTAATCTCACTGGAGATCCACATCCAGCCCCACCCCAGCAAAAGACCACAGTGAAGAACTTCTCAAAAGCAAACTTCACACTTCTTAAGACTGGAGTGGTATCCTTCAAGGCCCCCGAGCCAGTGGAAACCACAACCCACGCTGCTGAAACCCTTACAAATGCCTTCTACGAGCACCTCCAGGAATGTATGGATCAAGCAATCCCTAATAAAATCAAGACCCTTTCCACCAAAGGCAGGCACCCGGTCTGGTGGACCCCAGCCATAAACAAACTCTACAACAAGAGGAGAAAGCTACTACATGACAGAGCAAAATCCCTAAAAGGGAAGGCATCTCTGATCAATACTAGCAAAAAACTACGATCACTCATAAAATCATCCAAGGCCAACTTTGAGAGAAAAATCACTAAAGACACAAAAGACAATCATAAGGCCTTCTTTAGCTATGTTAGAAACCTGGGTGGAAAATCCCAGATATGCTCAGAATTAGTCCAAAATGATACAAAAATCACTGAACCCACAGACATTGTCAACATACTGGCAGACAGGTTCAGTGCTAATTTCTCCCCTCCCTCCCCAAAAGGAGAAATATCTATCCCACCAGAGTCTAGCCTCCCAAACATCTCAGATGCCCAGGTGAGAGCTGCTCTCTCTAAAGCAAAAAACACAGCATCAATGGGACCGGACGGTGTCCCCAGCTGTGTGCTACAAGAACTCAATGAGGAACTAAACCCACACATAAGGCTGCTGTTTAATCTTAGCCTTACTACAGGATACGTACCCAAAGAATGGCGTATGGCAACTGTGGTCCCACTCCACAAAGGCGGTGCTTCTACGGACCCTGGAAATTACCGCCCCATAAGCTTGACGAGCCTTGTCTGCAAAGCTATGGAGAGGATCATAATGGAACTCATAAATAAAGACATTGGGGACCTACAGACACTGGATCCTACCCAATTTGGCTTTGTCAAGGGCAGATCCTGCCTCTTGAACTTGGTCGACTTTTTCGAAACAGTCACTAAGGCCATTGATGAGGGTAAGGCAGTTCACACAGCCTACCTTGACCTAGCAAAAGCGTTCGACACAATACCCCACTCGGGCATCATAGAAAAGCTCACCAGCTTAGATGTAAACCCATATGTCACAAGATGGGTTGCAAACTGGCTGAAGGACAGAGCACACAGGGTTAGAGTTGCTGGTGCCATGTCAGACTTTAAGCCGGTCACGAGCAGTGTCCCACAGGGCTCAGTCCTGGGCCCCCTCTTGTTCGGCATTTATTTTTCTGAAGTGCAGGCAAACATAGGGGGATTGTGGCTGACAAAATTTGCAGATGACTGCAAACTGGGCACCATAATTGACACTCCATCAGACACAGACATCCTCCAGAGAGGTCTCATAGAAATGGATAACTGGTGCCAGAGCCATGGCCTTAAGCTAAATGCCAAAAAATGTATAGTCATACCCTTTGGGAAAAACAAGGTAACCCCTAATTACCACATAAGTGGTAATCCATTAAACACGGAAGAAGTTATCAGGGACCTGGGGACCCAAGTTGACAGTAACCTCTCTTTTGACACTCACATTGCCAAAGTGGTTAGGAAGACCTTCTACATTGCCCACCTGATCATGAAGGGATTCACACCCAGATTAGGAGAGGTCATTGTACCC
Source organism: Protopterus annectens (assembly GCF_019279795.1). NCBI lineage: Eukaryota > Metazoa > Chordata > Ceratodontiformes > Protopteridae > Protopterus > Protopterus annectens. The sequence continues at coordinate 435,059,877 of NC_056741.1, read as the reverse complement.
CTGTACTCTTCACTTATCAGACCAATGATTGAGTACAACTCCCCATTCGGAATGTACCTTACCCGACACCTGCAGCAGTTGGAAAGACCCCAAAAGTTCCTCACCAAAAGGATAAAGGGGCTCAAACATATGTCATACGATGCCTGACTGAAGAAACTCCAGCTCTATTCAGTCGCATACCGTCTGCTCAGAGGTGATCTGTGCCTGACATACAAGGCCATGTCCAACCCGGAATTAATGGACATGCTCCACCTCAAAAAATCCAAATCCACCAGAGCCACGAGAGCAAGAGACTTAAACCTCAACACGGATATAAATAGGACGTGCTGGAGGGACAGATTCATCACCCAGAGACTCCCTACACTATGAAACAGAATCCCAGTCCATGTGAGGCAGAGCCCCTCACTGACTCTGTTCAAGAGAAATCTTGATGAGTGGATGGGAGATCGTAGGTTTACCCCGGGAATCATCTCTGTATCACTGCTGGACAGAGGCACAGCAAACTAATGGGTATAATATTCTCATCCTAAGGGGTGGTGAAAGCCACACACACTCTGGCTAGGCTTATAAATGCCCTAGGGCAGATAGCCTAGTATGCACCTATGAACCTATGAACCTATGAACCAACCTGACTATCACATTCCTATGTCTCTTCCCCAACAGTCCTCTCTTTTTGAAACATAAAATAAAAAAATGGGCACCTGTCCCACAAAAACAAAAAAATGTCCTAAACATAGCTCTCCACTTTGCATATGTGGCTTCTCGACACATTTGATTTGGTCCAATTGGTGATACAACATCTGTGTTGTGGTAACATTCCAAATTCATCAAATTTTGTCTAAATGTGCACATTACTACATCGAAGAAGTGGATATCTGTGTTTCTTTCCTATTTCTCTCTTGCAAATTCTTTTATTTTTCCCCTTTGTTCTTCCATCTGCTTGCCCCCTTTTAACACTTTCCTATGAACCCCATTTTCACACATTTAATCTGGTCAAAAAATAGAATTACACACAGCACACATGGTCAGATATGGCCTATAAAAAAAGCCTTCTCTTTTCATCCTCTGTATTTGTGTGGAGTTTGGCATCTCACACAAATGCCCAGTGGCGGTGAATGGCTGGTCATGTCCTATGGCAAAACCTGGTGAGTTTTTGTCACTGGCCACACTAGTTCAGTTATCTCCACACAATACTTCTTAAACTTTCAGTGCTAGAGGGACACAGAGTTAAAGCAGTGTGAGGGCACTACTTTGAAACAGTTACTCTGACAGTTCTGTACATTGTTGGCTGTACAAAAGTGTAACTTCCTGTGTGCAGTGTTGACATAAATCACTTGGCTGAAGATTATTTCCCATAGCATCAAAGGTTTGATTCCAGATGCATCTAACATCATTTCTTAGTATGAAGTTATATATCTGTTGGGTCTATTGCAGTTAGTATATATGGCACTGTGTAGAGTACTGTAAGGCAAGTAAAAGGTGTATGCCCTTTTCCCCACTCTAGGGCAATCCTGGAGTTAATATATATAGTTAGGGGGTGTGGGGGACACAGTTTGAGTACATATTGTCTTCTGGAGATAGTAATTGGTGTTGCAACTATGCATGTCTATTGTTTAAAATGTATTGTTTTGAAGTTTTTGGTATAATGCAATATAAAACAAACAAGGTGGGGGGCTGTGCCCCCCACAACCCTCAATGTGGGGGGTTGTGCCACCCCAAACCCCACCTAACTATATATACTAACTCCAGGAATGCACTACAGTGGGGAAAAGGGCATATACCTTGTACTTGCCTTACAGTACTCTACACAGTGCCATATATACTACGTTCAGTTCAGTGAAATAAGATTCAGTAAAATGAGTTTTCAGTATTTTGTGTTTCCATCGATGTGGTCAGGGTGAAATGAAATTCAGTGAAATGAGATTCAAAAAAACAAATCAGACCCATATCTATTATATGTTTAATCACCCACATGTTAACATTTGCCATAGTTATGAGTTCTCAAGCAGATATATTGGATACTGGACAAAAAAAGCCTTTGCATTGACATCCATCCCCACAACTATGACATATTTATCCAACCTTGTTCTACTTGTCATAAGCCTGTTGTCCCTCTTCTAATCCTTCTGTAACCCTATGTCAGACATTTTATCCTGTAGAGCATGGCAGCTTAAGAATGAGAACAGACCAAAAACATGTCCATGAATGTTTCATTACACAAAACATTATGTGTATATCCATCTTTCCTTGTATGCACCCATTCACTCACACCCCTCTTTACGAGTGTGTATCTATTAGGCTGATACAGGTCATATCATATTTTTTGCATACTGACAAAATCCGCTGTAGAATTTCCTTTGTATCATGTTCATGTGATGATGGATGAACTGTTCATCTAATATGAAATTGTCCTTACTGTGAAGAAGCATACAGCACACACTTTTCATGGTATCTGAATAGTTAGCATATCTGCTGAGTTATACTAATTATTTCAGAAGATATACCACACCATGTCATTTGTAGCAAGCTGTACACACAGTTAACTTGTGATTTGCAGTGAGGCCTACCAAACAGCTAGTAGTTATAGAAGTGTATTGATGTGGGCATTACTGATACAATTTTGGGAAGACACATACTTTAGTGTACACATTGATACACACTTGCAGTCTTGATCATGTTTACTTAGCTAATAACAATCTGACACCATCTGTAAAAAAGAGAATCATCTGGATTTGAAACCTGGCTCAACAGTACTCTAAAGAAGAGCTCACTGCTCTTACACCTTGTCCACAGAGAAATCAGGACAATAGGTGCATTTTTCACACTCAGTAATGTATAGAGTGCTGACTGCCATGCATCACCACTGAACCTGTGTGAAGGATGGCATACCACATTAAAATTTTCATTGTTTTCCTTAAGCAGAGAATTATGATTGCTCAGAGCTTAATGTCACACAAATGGGGAAGGCAAGGTTAACAGTTATTTATGTAATAAAACTTTTGCCCCACCATTTTAAAGATAGACTACAGCATATGCATCATGCTAGCTGCCAGAAATTTCTCCTTTAACATATCTCACAAGCCTGACACATAAAACATTAACAAGAAACAGATGTATTTTGCAGTTAACCCCAATTAGGTCAGTTACTGTATGTCCCTATTTTCCCACAGTTTGGCAATGAGCACAGTGGACACTGCTACTTCACAAGTCCAAGTTGAATTCCTGAAATTTGAATCACGGATGTGATAATACTTTGCCATCATCCATGAAAATAAGATTCTTGGTGATGCAGTTTGTGAGGAGGTAGGTCTACTTCAAAGGATTAAAATGTCAGAACATCAAACCTCTGATCATTGAAGAGCAGAGGATCAAACTTTTGAAATATCAAACCAAAGAAAAAAATCTAAAATGTGAAAACTTCTTATTTCACTTTTTTTGCAGGAGCAAGCCCCCCTGCACCCCATCACACCCCTTGCTACTTAAATATACCATCTCCAAAATAGCACTACAGTGAAGTGAATGGTAAAGTACGTGTTCAGCACTGCACGGTGATCTCCATTCAAAGGTTCAATATTTCAAAACTTCAATCACCTGGTCTTCATAGATCAGTGATCCGATGTTGTTAAATTTCAATCATTTGAAGGGGCCCCGAGGAGATATATAGCATATCTAACTCTGGTTACTAGTCTGTAATCCTCCAGTACATGAAAATACATTTATAAACACAAGAGAAAAGCAGTGACGTGCTTGACTGAACACATTATCATATGCATGTGTGCCCTGCAGCAATGCACTTGCAAATGGCTTGGGCCATTGTCAAATAGGCTCCAGAATTACAGACTGTAACTATATTAGTACATTTTGTATGGGTTTACAATGACACTGGATATCAGTCATCCATGATCATATACCACTGTTATTGTCAGTAACTTGTATTAATATGGACATACGTTCACCTGAATATGAAGCCACAAAACTCCATTGTTGCACTACTGGTGTTTCCAAAGTGTGTGTGTGTGTGTGTGTGTGTGTGTGTGTGTGTGTGTGTGTGTGTGTGTGTGTGTGTGTGTGTGTATGTAAGTCTTTTCTACACAACATCCTGAGAAACAGATATAATTCTGTCTCACTTCAGCAATTTGCATTCATGACAGCCTCTTTCACCTAGGTTGCCAGGATGTATTTATATGTACTTTTACAAATTGCGCTCACACAATTATATCACAAGTCCTAGCTCTGCAAACAAGACTCATAACAATATATGTTACCTGCAACACTATGCTGATGTCATCCTTTATAAAGTGCACTGTTATAGTGTTAAAATGAGCCTTTTGCAGTGGCATGACCATTAGCTACTGTGTTATGTAGCTTGTGTAATTAGATAGGTAGGTGTTCTAATTCCACAGCATTCAATGTGTGTATGTGTGTGTGTGTGTGTGTGTGTGTGTGTGTGTGTGTGTGTGTGTGTGTGTGTGTGTGTGTGTGTGTGTGTGTGTGTGTGTGTGTCTGTGTGTGTGTGTCTGTGCATGCGTGTGTGCATGTGAGCATGAGTCTAGGTCCTACTGTCCTCCTGCATGTAGCATTCAGAAGAAACTTTTACACTGCTACATGACTCCACAGCCCTCCCAATATTCTCTTCTCAGCATACATTGCTGATGTCATCATCTATAAGGTGCACTCTGACACTGTTAAAAAAAGACTTGTGTTGTGTTCCTAGTGTTAAGTACTGGGTTCTGGCACTTGTGCAACTCAACAGGTAGGTGCTCTAATCTCACAGCAAGCAACCTGAGTGTGTGTGCTCACTCAACTATCAGTCTGCAGACTATTCCACACCAGGATGTGAGTACACATCTGTGTCATACACTCCTCCCAACATCTTCTTTTCAATATACACTGCTGATGTCATCATCTATAAAGTGCACTTTGACAGTGTTTAAGACAGACTTATGCAGCAGTGCTAGTGTTAAATACAGTGTTCTCCAGCTTGTGTAACTAGATAGGTAGGTGTTCTAATCTAACAGCAGTTAACCTGAGAATGTGTGTGTGCATGTGTGTGTGTGTGTGTGTGTGTGTGTGTGTGTGTTTGTCTCTTCATTCAGTTATCAGTCTGGAGACATGTTTACACCACAATGTGAGTCCACAGCTATGTCAGGCACTCCTAGCCAAACATCTTCTCAGCATACACTGATGATGTCATCCCCTAGAATGTGCACTCTAACACTGATAAAATCAGACATCTGTGGTAGTGCTAGTCTTGCATTGTATGGAGTACAGCTTCTCTACCCACACAGATGTGGCGTTCAAATCTGACTTCAGTCAATTGGTGTGTGTGTGGGGGGGGGGGGTTGGTGGCATAGTGTGGTCATTGTATGATGTTTTCAATCTCTCTTCATTTGACTCTCACTCAGTAGAACCCTTTACATAGGCCCCTAAAACCAACATTTCCTTTTTCCCTCTGTCCACATAACATCCATTCTGTAGAACACTAAGGATGTCATCATCTGAAAAATGCATTCACACATTGTGAAGCAGAGCCCATCCATGGCCCTTTCCAAGCCATCTCCAGACCAATGGATATGTGACTGCTAATTCTGTCATGGGATGGTTCACATGCCAGATATGGACAGAGGAAGTCTGTATTAAATTAAATACATACAACATACGCACATACTCCTACTATCTTCCATCATGTAACTATAGTGATTTGGGTTTAAATTATATAATAATGACTAGGATTTTATATGCCCTTGGCTGTTAGCCTTGTAATGTCTTATGATTCTCTGAACAAAAAGCTCTTATAGATCTTAGGGCCAACACTGATATTTCCATCCTACCTGCAGACAAGGGTGGGGCGGTAGTCATCATGGACTCCAGTTAATATTGGGCTGAGGGAAGTAGACAATTGTCTAACCCTCAGCATTACATGAATATGCCCACCAACCCCACTCTGAATTTAAAAAAAGAGATTGACAATTTTCTGCAGGAAGCGGTAGATCAGGGAATTATCAGTGATAAAACTGGACAACAATTAGTGGTAAAAGATCCGGGCAAACAATATCTTTATCTATTACCCAAAATTCACAAATCTTTGAGTGTGCCACTGGGTAGACCTGTTGTTTTGGGCATAGGCTCCCTTACGGAGCCATTATCAGCATTTTGGACGGAACATTTGTAACCGCTATTGTCACATGTTAGAGCCAGGTTGAAGAACACAGCTGAATTCCTACAAATTGTATCTGAGTCTGAATTAGAACCCCACTGGTTGATGGGCACCCTGGATGTTAAATCACTCTATACCAGCATTCCACACTGGGCAGGATTAACAGCATTAGAATTTTGGCTAAATAAGGCCAATATCTACAGTCCAGGTTTCAATACATTGCTCATTTGCATGGCCAAGCATGTCCTTACCAAAAACATCTTCTATTTCAAACATGAGTGTTACTGGCAAAATACAAGGTACAGCAATGGGGGGGGGCATCTTTTGCCCCAATATATGCTGATTTATATATGGGATATGTCGAGGAACATATCATATACAATGTCACATAACCTGTATTTGCCAGAGATTGACATATGGAGACTTTTTTTGGATGACTGTTGGCTCATATGGGAGTTTTCATAAAAATGAGATTCACTTTTTGGATGTTAATTTATAGCGTCAACCGGAAAACACATTACGCACTACTGTTTATCAAAAATATCCACAATATAACAGCCTGTTACACACCTCCAGTCTCCATCCCAAACACACTATTAATAATATTCTGAAATCTCAGTTTTTGCGTTTGAAAAGAATCTATTCTTCACAGCAGGATTTGACGCAATCCCATCAAGATTTAGCCAACAGATTTCTAGCCAGGAGATATGGAACACAGAATGTGAATTCGGCCATGAAATGGGCAAACAATCAATCCAGGGGTACCTTATTAGAATACAAACATACACCCAGGAAGGAGAATAAGAATACCTTGAGAATGGTCACTACATTTGGCAGAAATACAGCCTTTCTTACTGATGTTATTGATAAACATTGGAATATTTTGAAGGCTAATGAACAATTGGGTAACCTTTTGGAGGACAAATGCTCATATTCCTTCAGGCGAGTTAAAACCTTAGGGTCCCATTTCTCTCAATACAAGAAAATTCTGCATTAAGATATCATTTACCATCAAACCACATTAACAGGGGAGAGACTGGTTGGTTCTTATCCTTGTGGACACTGCACCTTCTGTAAATATGTCTTTAAAACCAAATCCTTCACTAGTAAAAATACTGGGCAGTTCTGAACTAGAGTTCTGAACTAGAGTAGTCCAGATTTCAGGTTTTGCTGAATCCTGGGCTGTGGTACAAGTTCCTGTGTTGCCCATATCCTTACTTGGATAGGAGGAAGCTTCTCTTTTCACCAGTGAGAGTGGGGAACTTTGAGCAGCCTATCTGTCCCTGGAGGAGTGGTCTCAGCCCAGCAACTAGTAGTTTATTGGCCGTTTTGGGCTAATTCCTATCTCTTTCAAGCTCTTTGCCTTAAAACCCACATTTGCGTGGTTTTGCACTTGTATTCAACTCAGCACAGCTCCTCGTGGTGTCCTGCAGAGTGCTACAAGCAGCAGAGAGACAAATGAGAGACTTTTAACAGATTCATGTATTTTTTCTCTGCTATTTTTCTTGCGACTGCATTTTCTCGCCGATAAGCGAGTTTCTAGCTGTTCTAAAGATTTAAAAAGCATTATTTTTGTATTTTTCCTGTTCTGCACTTCCTAAAGTCGTTTTAAGTCATTTTTGTGTTTTTAACTGTTGTAGGCTACACACTCAAATATGCTAGCTTGTTTAAAGCATTTACAGTGTTTTCTGTTAAGTTACTGCTGTTTTTGTTGTAAAAAAAAAAACAAAAAAAAACAAAAAAAATCATTGTTTCCCACCTTTTCTGAACTAGAGTAGTCCAGATTTCAGGTTTTTCTGAATCCTGGGCTGCGGTATAAGTTCTTGTGTTGCCCATATCCTTACTTGGATAGGAGGAAGCTTCTCTGTTCACCAGTGAGAGTGGGGAACTTTGAGCAGTCTATCTGTCCCTGGAGGAGTGGTCTCAGCCCAGCAACTAATAGTCTATTGGCTATTTTGGGCTAATTCCTATCTCTTTCAAGCTCCCTGCCTTAAAACCCGCATTTGCACGGTTTTGCATGATTTTGCGCATTGCACAGCATCGCGCAACATCGCGCAGCACCGTTTAAGCAGTTTTAAACTATTGCCGGCTCCACAAAGTCTGCTCTTCAATTTTCCCCTTAGAACTAGTCAAACTCTCAAAATAAGCACTCAACCTTCATTCTACAGCTCAGCACTTGCTCAAATTTCTCAGTAAGCACTAACAAACTTTAGCACTACACCCCCTTATACTATCCAGAAGCACAAGGCTCCCTATTCGTCCATTCTGAACAATCAATAAATCAGTTCTTTAAACCATCCAGGCATGTCCAAAATGCAGTTTCAGGTATACTCTCCAGTCCAGCTGGTGAATCTGGGACTCTTGAGGCAATGTTACAATTGCCTTATGTACACAGACAACCCTCTCCTCCTTCCAACAAACTCAAATATATGTGAGAGATGCAACTATACAGCCAAACTGGAGGCTGAGTTCTCTCAACCCAAGACTGGCACAGTCAGTCAGGAGGAGAAGAAAACCATTCGCACCACACAACCAGTCTCACATAGACCAATCCCACCAGCAAACAAGACACATAAACTCATAAAAACATACTCAGAGGCTCTAAATAAAAATCTGCCAAAGCAACAGAGACCTCCAAAGCAGACATCCAAGCAATCGCTACCCCACAACAACTTTCATGTATCACATACTTCACAAAGTCAATGTGCCATGCAGTCACAGCCCCTAAGGCTAAATAACACACCTAATACACTAGTAATTGGAGACTCTATTGTCAGGCACACTGACGTCACACTCACCAGACTGAATAAGGAGAAGGTCACTGTAAGCTGCCTGTTGGGTGCCAGGATCCGCCACATAACACAAGCACTCAGGTCACTCCATAGCCGGTACAAATATGACTCTGTCATTGTCCATTTTGGTGTGAATGACCTAAGACGTACCTCCCTGGACTACATGAAAAGAGACATAGAGGAGCTCTCTGATCATGTAGCCCAGGTCAGTATGACCCTGACCCTGAGTAGCATCCTGCCCTCACCAAGAATGATGCCACAGTATAAAGACAAAATGATCAGTTTTAATAATTGGCTAAGCTATTGGTGTCATTCAAAGGGGATCCAGTGTCTGTCAGCCTGGGATGACATGCTCGACAAGCCACATTGCTTCACCAGGGAAGGCTTGCACCTGTCACCCTTAGGCTTTTTAATACTGGCTAAGGCTCTTGCCACCCCCATAGTGCCTTTTTTAGGCAAGGCTCAAAAGACAAACCCACCTCCATAGACAATACCAGAAACAAAAAACTAAGGGTAATGTTACTCAACACCAGAAGTCTAAACCTCAAGATGCATGCACTCGAGGCATTCCTCGGTATGGAAAAAATTGATATCTGTGCAGTAACAGAAACCTGGTTCAAGGCTCCAGAGAGCACCCCAGCACTACCAGGATTCAACTCATACCATTCTTTTCAGCCCCAGAACTCGGACCAAAATACTAAAGGCGGGGAGTATCCATTTTCATCAAGGATACCCACACCTCTAGGTTAGTGGCACTTCACGAGGCAGCGAAAACCATCCATGTGCAACTAACAGTAGGTAAAACTGCTTTTTAGTTTGTAGCCTGTTACAGATCACCCACCTTGTCTCAGGACCCCCACTCAGCATTCCTAAGAACGTTGGAGAATATGATGGTCTCAACAAACACTATGATATTGGGGGATTTCAACTACCCAAACATTGACTGGGAAAACTACTCAAGTCCCAACTCTTTCGCCCAATGGTTCCTGGAGTTTATAGACTCAAATGCCATGGAACAACTGGTCACCACTCCCACAAGAGGGAACAACATATTGGACTTGGTCATCACCAACATGGGGGCTCAATGTTCCACACCAGAGGTAAACCCCTTGTTGGTAAGATCAGACCATAAACTAGTCACAATGGACATCCACATCTCAACCCCACCCCCAGCCAAGGAAACCACTGTGAAAAATTTTTCAAAAGTAAACTTCACACTTCTCAGGACAGAGGTGGAAAGTTTCAAAGCCCCCGGGCTAATGGAAAATGCTACCCAAACCGCAGAATCCTTTACAAATGCACTCTACGAGCACCTACAGGAATGCATGGATCGTGCCATCCTAAGTAAAACCAAGACTCACTCCTCCAAAATCAGGAGACCAGTCTGGTGGACCCCAGCCATAAATAAGCTATACAACAGAAGGAGGAAACTACTACATGATAAGGTAAAATCCCAAAAAGGGAAGGCATCCCTGATCAGTACTAGCAAGAAACTTCAATCCCTCATAAAATCATCAAATGCTAGCTTTGAAAGAAAAATCGCTAAAGACTCTAAAGATAACCACAAGGCATTCTTTAGCTACATTAAGAATCTGGGTGGCAACTCTCAGATCTGCTCCGAGCTGGTGCAAAACGGCACAAAATACACTGAACCCACTGCCATTGCTAACATCCTGCGGACAGGTTCAGAGCAAACTTTACCTCCCCTTCCCCCCAAATGGGCCAGTGTCTATCCCAGAAGAATGCAGTCCCCCAGACATCACAGACACACAGGTGAAAGCAGCCCTCTCCAAAGTAAAAAACACAGCATCAATGGGACCGGATGGTATCCCGGGCTGTGTCTTACACGAGCTCCAAAATGAACTAAACCCTCACATAAATTCACTGTTCCAACTCAGCCTTACCAGAGGTTATGTATCCAAAGAATGGTGTACAGCAACAGTGATCCCGCTCCACAAAGGTCGCGCCACAATGGATCCCGGGAACTATCGCCCTATAAGCCTGACTAGCCTGGCCTGCAAGGCTATGGAATGCATCATCATGGATCTCATAAACAAAGACATTGGGAACCTCCAAACACCGGACCCTACCCAATTCAGCTTTGTTAAAGGCAGATCTTGCCTCTTAAACCTAGTTGACTTCTTCGAAATAGTTACCAAAGCCATAGATGAGGGAAAGGTGGTCCACACAGCCTGCCTGGACCTCGCAAAGGCCTTCGACACAATACCCCACTCTGGAATCATAAATAAGCTTACCAGTTTAAATATTAACCCATATGTCACAAGATGGGTTGCAAACTGGCTCAGGGATAGAACTTACATGGTCAGAGTCACGGGTGCCATGTCCGACTCTAAACTGGTTACAAGTGGCGTCCCACAGGGCTCAGTCCTGGGACCCCTCTTGTTTGGTATATACTTCTCTGAGGTACAGGCAAACATGGGAGGACTGTGGCTTACCAAGTTCGCAGATGATTGCAAACTGGGAGCCATAATCGACTCGCCGGCTGACACAAGCATCCTCCAGAAGGGCCTTATGGAGATGGATACCTGGTGTTAGAATCATGGCCTCAGGCTAAATGCCAAAAAGTGCATAGTCATCCCCTTTGGGAAAAACAAAGTGCCCACAAACTACCACATAGGAGGTAATCCACTAAGTACGGAAGAAGTAATTAGGGATCTGGGGACCCAAGTAGATAGTAACCTCTCCTTTGACAATCACACTGCCAAAGTGGTTAGAAAAACCTTCTATATAGCTCACCTAATCACAAAAGGGTTCACATCTAGATCAAGAGAGGTCATTATGCCTCTCTACTCATCGCTCATCAGGCCCATAATTGAGTACAATGCCCCATTTGGGATGTACCTTACCTGACACCTGCAACAGCTGGAGAGACCTCAAAAATACCTCACCAAGAGGATCGTGGGCCTCAAACAGATGCCTTATGCAGCTCGACTAAAGAAACTCCAGCTCTACTCAGTTTCTTACCACCTACTCAGAGGCGATCTCTGCCTGGACGTACAAGGTCATGTCTAACCCCAAATTGTTAGACATGCTCCACCTCAAGAAAACCAAATCCATTAGAGCTACACGCTCCAGGGATTTAAACCTTAGCACAACAATAAATAGGACATGCTGGAGGGATAGATTCATATCCCAAAGGCTTCCCTCGCTCTGGAATAGAATCCCAGTCCATGTTAGGCAGAGCCCCTCGCTGACCCTTTTCAAGAGAAATCTTGATGAGTGGATGGGAAATCGTAAATTTACTCCTGGGATCACTTCTATGGCCCTGCTGGACAGAGGCTCAGGAATCTAGTTTATAAGGGAGGCAAAAGCCAACACATTCTGGCTAGGCTTATAAATTCCCTAGGGCAGATAGCCTAGTACCTAACTATAAACCTATGAACCTATGAATTTTTACGCCAATTGTGGAACAGATTGGATTATATATTTGGCCACCTGCACTTGTCAGGCCTTTTACGTGGGGCAAACTTCTAGACAATTTAGATGTCAAATGTCAGAACATTTAGGAGACATTAGGAATACAAGGGCCATTGATGCTTTATATAGACATTCACTTGTTCATCACACGACCAAATTTACTTTTACAGTCACAAATAAAATATCGGGCAACAGATCTTTCAAAGCAGGGTGGCATGGTATATTAAACATGAAGGAAAGGAAATGGATTGTGAAAGTAGGGGGTTTATTCCCACCAGGATTAAATGACAAACTGTAGGGTTTTGTATTCATCTCCTTTCTCTTCATGGGTCTTGATACCATTTATGAATTCATCAATTCCTTTGTTTGTTCTAAGAAAAAAAGAAAGAAAAAAGAATAGAATTTATTGTCATTTGTATTCTTTTTTATTTTTGATTGTCTTTCTATATTGATTATTTTTTTCATCATTTAGTATCAGACCAAATATTCCTTGGACAGGAAATGATGTCATTTGTCTTTAATGATACTAAGTATATATTGCAGTTGTAGTACTGCTTCATGTTATGTACCACTGATGAAAGCAACAAGCTGAAACTGGTCTGGTTTTCTCAATAAATCTTCATGCTCCCAAGGTGCTGGCTCTCTTTTTTTGTCTTGTCATAGTGTGGTCATTGTATGATGTTTTCAATCTCTTTTTATTTGACTCCCACTCAGTAGAACCCTTTACATAGGCCCCTAAAACTAACATTTCCTTTTTCCCTCTGTCCACATAACATCCATTCTGTAGAATACTTAGGATGTCATCATCTGAAAAATGCATTCACACATTGTAAAGCAGAGCCCATCCATGGCCATTTGCACACCATCTCCAGACCAATGGATATGTGACTGCTGATTTTGTCATGGGGTGGTTCACATGTCAGATATGGACAGAGGCAGTCTGTATTAAATTAAATACATACAACATACGCACATACCCCTACTATCTTCCATCACATAACTATAGCGATTTGGGTTTAAATTATATAATAATGACTAGGATTTTATATGAGCTTGGCTGTTAGCCTTGTAATGTCCTATGATCCTCTGAACATTGCGCATGTCAATGTTGTTGTCATCCACATTGCTATGCTGAGGTGTGGACGTACGGTATCCCTACAACAGTGTATTACAATCCATGATTTGAGCTATTGTATTGATGGCTGCTCCTGCCATTTGGTTACATGTTACTTCCAAAACAGCTGTAGTAATATGCCTCCTGAGGACTGTTGACATTTGATGTTGGTATGTATACTGTTGCCTTACTAATAAGGCATGCGTTCATGTAGTGCAGTATATCAACATTCTACATAGTTGTCAAGCAACCGTAACAGTGACAGATGCAGTATAGCACAGGTGTGCATGTGTATACCTAGCATATGCAAATGTTATCTGACATACAGCCATATTACATCATACTGATTACATGGGCACATACACCTAGGTTCCTCCACTTGTTGTAATGCTGTTATATAGACAAACATATGATGTGTTAAGATTCCCTTGCAACTTTGGCAAATTCGTTGTATGCACTAGTGTATTGCTGTTCACAAGGATTTTACAGGTGTTCCCCAGCAGCACTGTGTCACTGTCAGCACTTGTGTCATTAACTGTTGTGCATGAACCGCATCCACCTCAGTTGTAATATGTCTACATATAGTGTCATGGCTCTCACCCACACATTTCCACTGATAAACATATAGGCATATGATGTACGAGTGATGCAGTGATTTGAAATAGGTAGAGTTGTATGACTGTCTTAACAGTTCCACTGTGTCACATGATTCAGACCCAAGGTTTTATTTGGAGGTGATGTACAGCCTGAAGTCCAACTGTAGCATAGGTACATCTGTAGTGTGACTGTACTGTGTCATGGATGTACCACTACATCACATCCCTATTACCACTTGATAGTTTGTATGAACACATATGGATGTATGTCAGGCTTTCTTGGCAGTATAACATTTTCACTAACAATGTCAGGGGGGCAGTAATTCTGTGGCAAATGTGCTGACTTTTGAGATGTTGTTATACAGGGGGCTCCATGTATTGTTTGTTATCTGTACAATTCATCGACCATTGACATTAGACTTTGCACTGCTGTACTTTCTCTGCACACGGTCATAGTTGATGCATGGCCATCAGTCTCACATACTGCTGTACCATTCATTATAATGGATTACTTCTTAATTCACACATCAATTGCAGATGCTTCAGACAATATCTGCTATTACATGTGGCAGATGCAAGCAATACCCAGCTGTGTGTAGTGAATTCACTCATAATAGTGTGTTGTTTGTAAGTGTTGTTGTCCATATGGCTGATACCTGTGTCAGCCAGGGATGCTTTAGTCAAGTGTATCTCATTTAGCACAGTGATCTACCACACATCTTGTCAGCCATACAGAACTATTCTTTGGGATGCATAACCATTAGCATTTGACAGTGCAGACTTCCCTTCAAGGTGTTGTACTAGATGCTAGCATGATACGTCTTTCTGTGTTGCACCCAGTAAATACACAGCACAGTGACAACATTGATGGCATGGGTTTGATTCGTATAGCTGTAGACTGTGGTTTCTGTCTCATGCAAACCTCTCAAATGGTCAGGATTGCCCATAATTTCAACTCCAGGTTTAACACTGTCTCTCTTATAACCTCCAAAAGATGGCCATTTTTAGGAAAGGGGTGATGAATTCCCCTTATAGCATACCGGCAATCATTATAGTTGTACATGTCTGTTCCAGCAGAGGATATATAATAATTTACACTCACATATTCTGTCAATGCTACAGATGAATGGTCATAATATTTTAAAGGTGGCCATGATTGTGCCTGTTTCTGTCTACATTTGTCAAGGAATTTGCTACTATGTATCCATGACTTATTGAGAGGTATGCTGACATGTCAGTCATATTCATGTAAGTCATTTTGCAGATCTTCAGATTATGCACATACCCTCTATTATATATACCATCCTTGCTAAATGCCCTCTCCCGTGAGCATGTCAATAATGTTTATATCACAACGTTTCACCTCCATTGACATGAAACCTTATGTGACCATCACATATATATACTATCATGTGTGATGATATAATATACTCGCACAGGAGGTGTAAACAGCAGTATATACTGTGCTGTGTACATATGTGCTTAATTTGTCTTTGAAGTATACATACATTGAAATATCCTATCTTGGAGACATTGCCATATTTGCCATGCCCTCTTAATCTTTATTCATTCCTATCATTCATGTCTGTGCCCATTTTCATCAGCACTTTCCCTGCCTAGTGTATGTTTCCTTGTATTTGCCCTTGTCATCACCCCCCCTCCATTATTTCCTTTTGCAAATAATTTTAGTTGGATAAATAGCACACAGTCCACTTTTTTTCCTATGTTACTTTTGCTGTTATTTCAGTATCTGCAACACTTGTAGTCATTGTGGCTGTCTGTGCAATCTCGCCAAGCAGCTATGCTCATAGGTACACTTGAATACTTCATATTTCTGTGGTTGTGCTGCTCTACATGGTTTTGTAGTGACAGCACTGTTGCTAGCCATGAAACCCTGCCTGTATTCATATAAGAGTGATGAACAGCATGAATATGCTACTAGCGCTGCTGCTCAGCACGCTAACACATAACGCCATGTGGGCTTCAGGTGAAGCCTATACGGTGTTTATTCAATTCTCCTCACAAGCCTACAATTATTGTGAATGCAAAATAGCTCATTCACTTAGGCAAAGCACTCAATATATTGTTAACATGACTTTGGAACAAGGATGAAAAGAATTATTTGCAAACACACAAAACTGTTGTCACAGAGAGCCTTGAACAGCCATCACTAAGAAAATTATGTTTAATATGAGATGCAAGTCCATGACATACTCAGAAACATGCCACTAAACTATATAATCAGTTCCACATTCCCCAAAGAGTAGAGGAAAGGGAGACATTTGATTTTGACAGAACTCATGTATTCTATTTCTTTTTTGTATTACTAAGTAGGAAAATAGTAACTTTGAAATGCAGTGCTTGAAAATATGTTATTCAAGCACTTATGTTAAAAAAAACTGCTCATATTCCTGTTAATGTGCAATGGAAAAGTAGTAACATTAATGAAAAAAGATTGGAGAATGGATGGAAGGCAGGTGTGATAAAATAAGATTGTATAAGCACTACACTGTGATAATTATTTAATATATTTTAAGCACATTTGCTGCACTTTTTTGCTTCTGGTAATCCAGGTTGCATCATGCTGATCTTATTGGGCTGTGGTAAGGTTGTGCTAAGGTAAAATATAAGTATGTAAGACAGCTGGTAAATAATGTGTAGGGCATAGCACTCAACTCAAGAAATCTGGACAAAGGCATAAATAATGGGAGGACAAAGGCCTAAAAATAGGAACAATTTTTAAGTATTGCTCTTATAAATGTAGAAAGTTGATAGAATAAAAGGTTTTGCATTAGCGTGAATTTTCTGAAGAGTATGAAATCTGAAACTCAAATGTCTGTCATTGTTTTCTGATCTCAGTCCTCAATAATTTGCTACAAATCCAAAAAATTTACAAGGAACAGACCAAAAATATGAGGCAAAAATCTGGACAGTTGAGAGGTTTGGTGCAGTCTTCTGTGTAACAGAGTATCTGTTCCAACCCCCAACTACTTACAAGGACTTCATTATGACTGCCTCATGTATTTTTTTTTTAATTCAGTCACTGGTTTTGATCAGGGAGACTGTTCCACCCGGTTTCCTATCAATAACCCACCACACAGGTGGTCAAGTCTACCAATGCCAGAAAATGTTTTGCAAAAGTTGGAATACCAGATATCAGCATATTCTAAACAAATACCAAACCTCAAAACTCCCTACTACTCTTTACCCAGGAACAAGCATTACAGTGGGTCTAGAAGGGGGACAAGTTCTAATAATCAGTAATGTCAGTTTTTGACATTCCAACATTCAGGATGTAGGAATCGCACAGGTGGACTCAACCACCTGTTTGTCAGGCTATTGATTTAAAACCATTCCACCTATCCATCAGCCCTTCTGTGAAACAATAATTCCTCATCTTGTTTCCTGATCTACTCACCTTCAGTCTTTATATAGTATAATCGTATCACTTTGTTTTTATGCGTCCATTTATATTACATACTTAGACTTCATAAATTCAGTGGACTATTTTAAAAATTTTGTTATGCCCCCACCCAAATCATTTTGCCCAAATTATATTGCATCACAAAAATTTAAACTTGAACAATTCTACAGTAAAGTAGCTAAATTTGCAGCAAATACTCCTTTCAGAACCCATCACTGTATATCACTAAAAAGCCTAAATTGGTAGGAATGATGTCCTTAAAACTAACATATATGTAGCTTCTTACCACCTATAAAATTATCCAGCATCCATCTGCTTGTCCAGCACTAAATTACATTCTGCATAACTTTCTTACCACTCGTTCACTACAGTCCAGTGACCAAAAACTTCTCTCTGTCTGTAAACCAATCAAATCTGCTGAGCATGGTCTGTTCTACTATGTTGCTAAAGCCAGAACTCCTTACCTATAACCATCAGGTCAATACTCTCCCTCCAGTCCTTTAAAATCACTCTGAAATCTTCCTAGCCAAAATCTGTCTCAACCCCAGGGTAAACTATATACCTAATTATGAAAAAAGTACTTATTCATGCCTTACACCCCCTTCTTTACTCTGTATCTAAAAATGCCATAACTCTCACCTCACATTACCAGTCAGGTTCATATTATACTAACTTACCTTTAATTTCTCTAAACTGACTAACATTTCTCTACATTTTAAATTATTGTCATACAAGTTGCATCTGATTTAACCAACGTTGTTATATTATGTGTAATTTGGTATAATTATTTAAACCGTAGATTTTTTATTATTTTTGAAGCTTGAACATTATTGTTCTTAAAATGTTTTTGAAATATTTTGAAGCTTTTCTTCCCAGGCCTCCACTGAAAGTGGGCACCAACTCAGTCAGACTTCCCTAGTAATCAAATGTCAATAAATAAAAATAAACAATAAATAATATACAGCTTAAGCTTTTCAAGTGTCTCTACATATGTCATCTAATGCAGCTCATACACAACTTTTAAAAAGCCTCTCTGCTTTCAGAGTTTGGGAGTGAAAAAAGCTGGTACACATTGTGCAACTTTGGTACACACTGTGCACATTTTGTATACTTGGTATATAACGTGTGAGTTCCATCAGTGTCATGATAATACATAAGATGGTTTCAGAGACAAGAGACTTTCACAAAATGGAAGTATTTGGAAAAACTATTTCAGTGTATTATGCACAATAGTAAGATGATTGATATC
Source organism: Protopterus annectens (assembly GCF_019279795.1). Taxonomy (NCBI): domain Eukaryota; kingdom Metazoa; phylum Chordata; order Ceratodontiformes; family Protopteridae; genus Protopterus; species Protopterus annectens. Next base: position 435,041,107 of record NC_056741.1, on the reverse strand, counting down.
ATGTATGGGGGGAATTCATAGACACACAGTTCGACTGCACTATTGGAGAAATAGCACGGTATGCACTGTATGCCACTGACTGAATGATGATATGCAAATGGGTGTCAATATGCTAATACCAGATATTGGGTATGCAAATGATGCAGTCAAACATGGTAGCATGATTCAGAAATGTGCAAAATAACCACAATGAGCTATGGTGATCAGCCATTCTGAATGCCAGGATTGTATGGCATACAGAACTATTATTTGCACTGTGAAGCTAGGAGCAGTATCCACGTTAACATGACAGCATGCATTAGTGGCCACCTTCAAAAAGAGTGCCTGCAATGTTGTTCATTATTGCCCTTCATATTGCAAAAGGTTCCTCCAGTGGCTTTCATACTGTCACCATCATGACCAGGGTATTGTCGATTGCTACCATGTGGACAGAGACAGCAAATGGGAGTTGGCAGACATAAGCTGCCCTCACATGGATTCAAGAGGAATACATGGACTGCCTATATCAGTGTACATGAAGGTTTGTGTAATCTTAATCACCCTTGCTATGGAGGCCTGTCAACATATAACAGGGGGAAAGTTAGCAATTTTGCAAGTGTTGGACTCACAAACCTTACATCACTTCCTTGATGTGATGCTGCAGCATGTGGATGAGCATATTTGAATCCCATGGATATCAAAGAAGAGATGAGAATCACCACTATGCGGGCATTCTACAACATATTCCATTTCTCTGAGATTCTGAGGGGACAATGACCACACCCAAATTGCCATCAAGGCTCCACCTGTTTCATATGGCATGCAGTATATGGACTGGAAGGTTTTTCCACTTCATCAACTGATTTGTGATGTGCAATGCACAAGGGTATTAGATGCAAAGTGTCTGTGTGCCATCCAGGTAGTTCTTATGATTCCCACGTCTAGCACACATGTGACTTATATTGGCAATTTATGACTTTACATAGGGTCATCTTATTGGTAGGTGCACATGTTGCCATTCACAGAGTCCACTGTATACTTGCCTCATGAATGTAGATAGCAAACCACTCATAATGGTGTCTACTGATGACTGCTACAAGTGATGCTGGTTATGCCTTGGAAGTGTGACTGATGACATCCATTTGGAGACCTCAAACTATAGTGGAGATAGTGTATAATACTGCAATATCACAGACATGTAACACAGATAAAGGAGTGAGTGTTCAGCATCATGAATGCCTTTTTCCACTACTTGGATGCTTCTGGTGGTACTCTGTAGTATGCCCCAGAGATATGCAGCAAGATATGTGTGGTCTGCTCAATGCTACATAGCAAGCTGCAACATGAGAACACTAGCACTGCCAGACATCCCCGTGGCAACAGTGGAGGAGGAGGAATCAGGTAAGGAGTTGTCAGATGAACCAACTGTAACAATACTGCTTGTGAGAGAGAGGCAGGCAAACAGATTATGGCAATGGCAAAGAAGTGGCATCTGGTCAGTAACTATGGGCCATGACAAGGACAGCATAGAGTAAAACTGATACATTCAATAACACACTAAGGTTATTAATGCTGTATGTCAGACATTACCATACACACACATTCCAGAGAGGTAGACAGGGTACAGTCCTCATCATTTGCACAGGTGGAGTGGACATACTAAAAGAGACAACAATGCAATACATAGGTGGAAGGGTCATGGGTGGTGGATGCATTAGCAACACACACAACTAGGTGGTTTAGGGGAGTCAGAGATCACATCTTCCAGTGACTAAGTGGAGCTTTGATTGGTGGAACATTGTCACGGTGTACTTCATCACATTGCAGTGCAATGAACGGAGGCATCTTGTACAGGGGATGACTTATGGCATCAAAAGAATACCCAGGAAACCTTATATGACCCCCTTGTGGTGTTCTAGTAGAATGTAGCCATCCATGGTTCTGAGAATGACCAGGGGTAGGTGTTCCTTGCAAAGGAGATACAGGGGAGTCTAATAGAGTTGAAGTGCAGGATCCTGAGAGGCTTGTTTGGTGAGGTGTGCCCAAGGTGGAGATGGAAAATTATTGGCCATAGTAGTGTCCACACGCAGTTGCAAAGACAGCCATGGACAATCTGGAAAGTAGAGCTGTCTCCAGAAAAATTTGGGCTATCTATGTAAGCCTGGTATGTGATTTTTGTAATGTGCATCCATCTCCTAGCATGCTCACATTCTCATGGATACAGCAATGGCTCTCACCTTGGCACCAATGTTCTCAACAGGTGTGCCTGCTTCAAGTTCTTATACGCATTATCACTCTGCATTTACAACAGGATGTCCTGCAGTCCCTGAAGTGGTGATGGTTACTGATGCAGGTTGTGCAGCACACTCATCATTTTTAACTGGTGTGAGTAAGGGCTGTATGTGTCTAGATCACTGACAGGCACATTTACTGATTGATGCCAAGGGTGACATCCAGATCTGCAAATGTTCTAGAATCATGGCAGCACTGGACACCTACATGCCTTTCTCTTATGCTGGGTGTGTACACAATACAGGCAGGTCAGTCCTTTAATGTAATCTGTCTTATTAACATCTGTGTAGCTTGGATGGGGCTGACATGGATGGGACATCTTGCACTGAACACAGGAGATGCTGGATGTTCATCTCACCATTCCACCATTATCTCAGCTATGACTGATGTGAGTGTGTGCTCCACTGCTAGCTTTACTGCCTGTAACACTATGTCATCAGACTGTGCCATGTGCCTGGTGCCATTATCGTCAACACCAGTGACTACTGCTAGCTTTGCTGCCTGTAACACTATGTCATCAGACTGTGCCATGTGCCTGGTGCCATTATCATCAGCACCAGTGACCTGCTGACATTAGGCATGTTGTGACGTGTTGTGCTGGATGCTCTACCACTGGAACCTCTGAATGTGTATATAGTGAACCTGTGGAAGGACTGGATCATATTTGCAATTCTAAACACTATTCAGAATACAGGTTCCTCCATGCCACTGGTATACATAGCCTTTAGACAAATACGTTCCTTGTGTACACTTAGTTGTTGTTGCAGCCCTGATGTCCAATAATGATATATATGCATATACATATATGCTTATCTAAGTAAATCATTCACAGTTGCAAGTTAGTGTCCTATAGTAATGGCACATGCTGCTACTAGCCTTATGCAAACCCCACAGACACTCAGGCAGTCATAACTAGCCATGTTCACACATCCAAACTAACACAAAGTATGAGGATTCCTTTACCTTCCTCACTGAGGGACACCAGGATTTTATTCACCTCCATGCAGTGCATCTGTGCTGGTGTTCCTCCCCAGTGGTCAACCTCACTCTGAAAGTTTCCAGTGCCTTGGTCATGACATGAAGTAAGGTATCAGTGATCCTGTGACACACCTGTACTATTGGCCTATTATGGCCACCCCCTTCACTGATGACCTCTACCCATCTCTTTCAAATGTGGTTGTGAGATGTCTTTTTTGCTTTAACTTTCTTAAGGACACATATGGCATTTGTGTGTGTAGAGCCTGCAGTAGCACATAGTAACACCTCCATTCCTTGTACAGTGAAGTTTTCCATCACTTGCCATTCGTTTGGTTCCCTGAAAAGATGAGTAAATCTGTGGGTTACACATATAGATCTGTGCATATTTTGCATGATTATCCATGCCATTTGACAATTGTCAGTACTGTTCCCAGACCCCTTTTTGTGGTCACTTCCCTGTGTGCTACTACAAGGTAAACATTTTAACACTTTGTTATAGTGTGGGAGTAGTAGGTATGTTGGCCGTGCATGTTGCCTATCATACTTGTGCTGACAGCTCAGATTTTACACAGTGTACGGGAGACTTCATATCCTATTTAGGATTCCATTCAGCCTATAGCATATATGGTATGCAGTTGTAAAACTTAAATTATTGTAGCTTATTTTAACCATACAGCACTGGGTTTCCTTCAAGTAAATCTACTTGTGTAGCTTGAGGCCAGTGTCCTTTTGTAAGCTTACTTCTGCTCATATTTTATTTCTTTTTGTTTTATTTCTGGTGACTATACCTTTAGAAACTTTATATCCTTGTCTCTCAAGCTAGCTTTTCACTATCTTTTCTGATTGTTTCTATGACTTTATCTTACCAGGGTGCTAGCCCAGCTCCATTTGCTCCCCTACCCCCATTCCCACCCACCCCCATAACAATTACCTTTATACCTAACTATCCCTCCCCTTCCTGTCCCACTGGCCACTACAATCACACTTCCTGCCTATTGCCACAACTACCTTACTATTCTGTCAATCTTGTCAACACCACTTCATCTATACCACTGTCTCTCTACCTACACTATCTGACCATATTTTATTCCAACATGTATTATTTTCTAATATCTTCTACACTACTCCTTATTATCTCTATCTCCACCTGTTACCACTCCAATCTTTCTGACACACTCCTATGTTCACCAACTTCTCACTCATACAACATATATCCAACTACTTCATATTTTACTATCTCCCCTAATCTTTTTACTACCTCTATCTCAAGTCTATATAAACTATCCATAATACAGGTTTTTAAACCTTCCCACAAAGCTAAGTCAAAACTATATAAACTCCATCTAGCATCTACTACACACTCTCTCCTCACTAAACACCTACTTTATTCTGGAGATATCCATCCCAACCCTGGCCCCTCTTCTCTCCCCAAAACTACCTCTATACTGCCCCTATCTTACTCCTTTAACAGCCACCAACCTCAGTCACAACAATCATCTCCATCCAAATACTTAACTATTTACTCATTGATTATTCAGAGTCTAGCAAATAAAGTCACTGAACTGCACTCATGGATAGCTCTCAATACCCCTCACATCCTCTCCCTATCTGAAACCTGGCTCAAGCCACACATCTCAGTAGTGAAATACTCCCACCAGGTTATAATATCTTCCAGTCTGATAGACCTGTAAAAAAAGGTGGTGGCGTGGCCATCCTCTACTCAAACATTCTTAACCTCTCACCATACCCTTCCCCAATTCCTGACTTCCTCCAAGCTGAAATCATCATCCTTAACTGCCATCTGAATCCCCACAAAAAACTTGCAATTGCCTCTATCTACCTTTCTCCTGGTAACAATCTGCCCATTCTTGAAAACATCCTATCCTGGTTCTCCCACAACATTCCATATGAGACACTTATCCTTGGTGATGTCAACATTGATTGGTCCAAACTCACAACTGACTCCCCCCAACTCAGCATCCACCTACATGGCTTCCACCAACTTATAACATCTCCTACTCACTTCCATAAAAATTCCTCTTCCAGCTCCATCATAGACTGGATCCTTACCAATTCCCCCCACCAATACCACAATCCCACCACCTTACCTGACTCCCTCAGTGATCATCTCCCTACCACCATCTTAAGACACTACTCCCATATTCCTAAACCCCACCTTATCAAAGACTGTCGAAAACTATTGACTTTCAATTCATCCCAATTTAACTCCATTCTCCACAACATAGATTGGTCCATTCTAAAACATCTCCCGCTAAATGATGCTGTAAGCACTTTCAATAGCATCTTCATGAATACTCTAAACTCCTTAGCTCCCTCTAGGAAGATCAGAGTAAAATCAAACCATGCTCCCTGGCTCTCCAAAGAGACTAGGTCCCTTATGAAACAAAGAGATCATGCTTGGAAAACCTGGACTAAAACTAAACAACCACTTTTTCTTCAAAAATACAGGCAACTGAGGAACCTTGCAAAAAAACATACAACTAATGACAAAAAGTTATACTATAGCTCTGCTCATCTTAACAACAAATCCAATCCTCAAAAATTTTGGTCAACTCTCAACAACATCCTCTATCCTGGAAAGCCCTCTAATCCCTACCCATACCCTAACTTTTCCTCTCAGGAAACAGCTACCCTCCTGAATAAACACTTTATCTCTTCCATCCAAAATCTGGTAACCTCTAAGCCGAACTCTACTTCGACACCCACCTCTCCAAGTCCCACTAACACAACTTTGTTTTCTTTTCAGCCAGTTCCCATTACTTACATCAAATCTCTACTACTCAAGCTAAAACCTTGCTCTCCTTCCACTGACAATCTATCTCCTACATTCCTCAAACTTGCTGCTGACTCAATTGCCTATCCTGTATCTATACTAATTAATCGATCTATTCTGGAATCAACTGTCCCCACCCTTTGGAAATCTTTCTTCACTATCCCTCTTCATAAAGGTGGAAACTCCACTGACTCCTCAAACTACCGACCCATTGCCATTCTGTCCCCCCTCTCCAAGATATTAGAAAAATGTAGTACAAGAAGAAATAAAACCACTTATAAACAAAAAGGCGCAGGTAACCTTATGTCCAAAAGCCCAAAATACCAAAATAAAATCCTTCTTCTTCGTAACGCAACTTTATTAAATCCAATGATAGCGTTTTCGCCACTCTTATGAAAGCAGCTTCATCAGAGAAACAAATGTAATTCAAAAAACACGCTTTTATAGGAACAGGAAGTGACAAAACACCATATGCCCTTACAATGATATAAAAGGTATATGACAAATCTAAACAACATGTTTGAATTATATTTAAAAACTAAAATAAAAGAATTATATGGTTATAAAAATAACAATGGTACATGTTATTACCATTTAACATAAAACATATATATATAGAATGTATAAAATTGTATGTGTGTATAAAATCAACAATTTAATTAGAAATAACTGTTTTGAAAAATGTTTATATACACAGTTATTTTTGTAGGATACATCTAAGGCAGTTATCTATCTTAAATAACTCCTTAATTTTAAAACAGCTGAAATATTACAGTTTTCGTTCAATCCAGGGAACCTGAATGCATCTAGTTTTAACTGCCATTCAAGTTCCCGGTTCTCCAAAATCAAAGAGAGTGGACCACCACGAATGCTATAAGGTATTTGGTCAATACACATAAATGAAAAACTATGTCCTGCATGGGCATTAATGTGTTTGGCCAGTGCGTTATCATCTGAATTTTTTCTAATTGCGTAAGCGTGTTCATAAAAACGGTCACGGGCCCTACGGTCCGTTTTCCCAATGTAGAAGCCCGGACAACAATTACACAATGCAACATAGATGACTGATTTTGACTCGCAGTTTAATTTATAATAAATCTGGTGTTTTTTATTTCTAATTGTAAAAAAATTACCTGCCTTAACAACTTTACACCAATTACAGAAACCACAGGGGGACATACCTTGTCTACTATATTGAATTTGTGGTAGACTTCTTTGTAGTAATTCTTTCAAATTACTTCCCCTTTTGTATACCACTTGGGGCCGACCTCCTAATTTCTCTAATAAAAAGGTATTGTTGGAAATAAAATACCAATTTTTACAGATAATTGACCAGATAGCCTGGAAATTGACATTAAAAGTAGTAACAAAGCTCAACACAAATTGTTTTTTACTATTAATGGAAATTGACTCAACAATGGGGCTTAAGTTAGATGGGTTAGTATTACTGGGTACTTGACCTATACAAACCTCAGTTTGATTAAGAATAGGTTTGTAAACCCCTTCAGTCCTTTTTGTGTCAACCTCCTGTACCTAATCATCTATTAAGCCTACCGGATACCCACGATTGAGGAACATTTCCTTTAAAAGGTTACATTCAGATCTAAAATCAATAATAGTACTGCACATCCTCCCTGCTCTCACTAGTTGTCCTTTAACGATAGACCGTTTCTGTTTGTAAGGATGAAAACTTGAAAAGTGGAGCATGGAGTTGCAGTAAGTGGGTTTTCTGTAGACAGTAGAAGTGTACATGTGACTAGTAAAAACCTTGGTTAATTTTACATCAAGGTAGTCGATTTCAGTTGTGGAAAATTTAAAGGTGAATTTTAAAAATTCGGTGGTTTCATTGAGTTCATGGACGAACTGGTCAGCTTCATCGCTATTACCTTGAAATAAGATAAAAATGTCATCTAGGAATCTAGTATACAACCTGATGAATTTTGTAAGATGGAGTTTATTCATCAGAAAGTTCTTTTCCCAGAATGCAACAAAGAAATTAGCGACACTCGCGTCACAAGGGGAGCCCATGGCCACCCCTTGTTTCTGGATGTAATAGTCCTCATCAAAGATAAAATAGTTGGTAGAGAGGACTATGTCCAATAACTCAGTCACTAGGTCTATTTCACCTTTAGGGGCATTAAAGTCACTTAAGAGTAGACCTATCCATTCAACAGCTTCCTGGTGTGGTATGGACATATATAGATCTACAACGTCTACTGTAAGGAAGTTATAGCTTTCATCAAAAGTGATGTCATTGATGTTCTCTAAAAAGGACCAGGAGTCTTTGCATAAACCCTGAATGGGTTTTAGGTATTTTGACAAAATGCTGTCAATAAATTTAGAACACAGGTAGGTGATGGATGACCTCCCATCAACAAGGGCTCTCATAGGTGGATTTGAGATGTCCTTGTGAATCTTTGGGATGCCGAACATTACTGGCATTCTGGGGGAAGAAGTGTCAATGTAATTGTAAATGTTAACATCGATTTTACCTGCTAGGTACAAATCTCTAAAATAACCTCTGATCCTACGAGATGCTCCATTCACTTCATTGATTGAGGCTACACAATAGGCAGGTGAATTCAAGACTGTTAACATCTTCTCTTTGTACTCTAAATTGTCAAATACTACCAGGCCACCTCCTTTGTCAGGTTTGATCAACCTGACCGGTGACCTGCGTAAATTATCTAAAGCTAACACCTGTTCTTTAGTAATGTTGACTTTACTAATATCATTTTTTGTTAATGGTTGGAAAAGCTGATGTCTGAAATCCGTCTCACAAATGTTTTCAAACAGGTGAAGAACTGCATGTAAAGGTGGGTTAAAGGTACTAGGTAATTTTAGCTGAGAGTCAACATTCGTGTCTTCGTCACAAAACAATAGCTTTAGATTCAGTTTGCGAACAAAACACTTTAAGTCAATAATGACTTTGGCCAAATTACCTTGCTTACTCGGTACAAAGGTGTTCCCATAGGACAGTAATTCAACTAAATCGCTGTCAAGACTAATGTCATTAAAATTATATATTTTGAAATCACCTTTTTTGTTTTGTATAATAGTAGGGCGGGACTTTACCATATCAGTTGAAACAGGGTGGGAATCACTAATAACTACTGATAATGCCTGTTCTTGGTCCTCTTCCCTAATGTCCCTTTGTTACGTGCCCCTAAAAAATTATTGTTTTTGTAATTACTATTGTTATTAGTTTTGATTCTATTACTACGCCTCGGTCCTTGGTTTAGATCTCCATTAATTTCGTTGTTATCTCTCTCTGGCCCTTGTTCAAATATTGTATCTTGATTTAACAAGCCAGATCTGTTGTTAGAAGAAAATCCTGACCTCTGACATAAGTCTTCAAGTTTGGGGTATGCTAAGTTATTGTTGTATGCAAGTCTGTCCCTGTCTAATTTCTTAGATTTATTGCCTTTTAATTTAATTAAGAGAGCATCAATACTTGTTAAAATACGATTGTAATCGTATTTATACTTGAGAAAGTCAATGTCCATTTTAATAGCTTTGTCCAGAATGTTAATATCACCAGTAAGCATGTTGATGTGAGCTTTGTAGTGTTTCACTATAAGTTCTAGCAATTGTATTCCTTGTTGTTGAAAGAGAACTTTAAGGTCTCCAAAAAAAGCTAAATCAGTAAGGAGGCCAGAAGGAGAGAAACTGTTTCGCAAACCCTTCGGGACCAGGTTCTCTGCAATACATTGTTCAAAGTAAATAGTCTCCAACTGTAGCTTTTTTAACTTTAACAATTTACTGTCCAGTACCTTAAGTTTATCTGTGATGTCCTCGTTGCTTATCGATCCATTTTGCACTGAATTTGTCAAACTTCCTTGATTGGAAGTAGAAGAGAACAAAAAGATGTTGGTATTTCCAATCCAGTCAGACAGAGAAGGCACGTCGTTTCTGCTAAAAGAATGTGGAATAAGTCCAGCTGGTGCCGCAGAAGGATACTCACTTCCAAAAGATGTATTAGGCAAAATAAAATTGCCTGGAACTGCAGCGTTAGTGGGATTAGGATCCTGTATTGGTGTCGCTGACGGTAGATTACCTGTAATGCCAACGATAGTAGAATACGAAACCTGTGTTGGCAAATGTTGTGGTTGGCCTGCCGGAATAGCGCTATCAACACTCCTGCTACAGAATCCACTAGCGGAAGAAGTAACAGCCGAGCTTACACCTGGTACTGTTGTTTGCGACCTCCTGTTGTCAATAGCATCCATGCGTGCGTGCAATTGCTCTAGCCTCTGAGACAAAGAGGCTAGTAGTGTGCGTACATCCAGCTTGTTGTTGCTTGCTTCAACAGGGTTAGAGCCAAAAATGTTAGGGCTCCTAGGACTAGATGGACTGACAGGACTACCTGCGGCCATGTAACCGACAAGCTAGTACAAGAAGAAATAAAACCACTTATAAACAAAAAGGCGCAGGTAACCTTAAGTCCAAAAGCCCAAAATACCAAAATAAAATCCTTCTTCTTCTTAACGCAACTTTATTAAATCCAATGATAGCGTTTTCGCCACTCTTATGAAAGCAGCTTCATCAGAGAAACAAATGTAATTCAAAAAGCACGCTTTTATAGGAACAGGAAGTGACAAAACACCATATGCCCTTACAATGATATAAAAGGTATATGACAAATCTAAACAACATGTTTGAATTATATTTAAAAACTAAAATAAAAGAATTATATGGTTATAAAAATAACAATGGTACATGTTATTACCATTTAACATAAAAGATATATATATAGAATGTATAAAATTGTATGTGTGTATAAAATCGACAATTTAATTAGAAATAACTGTTTTGAAAAATGTTTATATACACAGTTATTTTTGTAGGATACATCTAAGGCAGTTATCTATCTTAAATAACTCCTTAATTTTAAAACAGCTGAAATATTACAGTTTTCGTAGCCTGGTTTTCAGGAGGTGGCCTAGTGGTATTTGACAATTTAGAGTACAAAGAGAAGATGTTAACAGTCTTGAATTCACCTGCCTATTGTGTAGCCTCAATCAATGAAGTGAATGGAGCATCTCGTAGGATCAGAGGTTATTTTAGAGATTTGTACCTAGCAGGTAAAATCGATGTTAACATTTACAATTACATTGACACTTCTTCCCCCAGAATGCCAGTAATGTTCGGCATCCCAAAGATTCACAAGGACATCTCAAATCCACTTATGAGAGCCCTTGTTGATGGGAGGTCGTCCATCACCTACCCGTGTTCTAAATTTATTGACAGCATTTTGTCAAAATACCTAAAACACATTCAGGGTTTATGCAAAGACTCCTGGTCCTTTTTAGAGAACATCAATGACATCACTTTTGATGAAAGCTATAACTTCCTTACAGTAGACGTTGTAGATCTATATACGTCCATACCACACCAGGAAGCTGTTGAATGGATAGGTCTACTCTTAAGTGACTTTAATGCCCCTAAAGGTGAAATAGACCTAGTGACTGAGTTATTGGACATAGTCCTCTCTACCAACTATTTTATCTTTGATGAGGACTATTACATCCAGAAACAAGGGGTGGCCATGGGCTCCCCTTGTGGCGCGAGTGGCGCTAATTTCTTTGTTGCATTCTGGGAAAAGAACTTCCTGATGAATAAACTCCATCTTACAAAATTCATCAGGTTGTATACTAGATTCCTAGATGACATTTTTATCTTATTTCAAGGTAATAGCGTTGAAGCTGACCAGTTCATCCATGAACTCAATGAAACCACCAAATTTTTAAAATTCACCTTTAAATTTTCCACAACTGAAATCGACTACCTTGATGTAAAATTAACCAAGGTTTTTACTAGTCACATGTACACTTCTACTGTCTACAGAAAACCCACTTACTGCAACTCCATGCTCCACTTTTCAAGTTTTCATCCTTACAAACAGAAACGGTCTATCGTTAAAGGACAACTAGTGAGAGCAGGGAGGATGTGCAGTACTATTATTGATTTTAGATCTGAATGTAACCTTTTAAAGGAAATGTTCCTCAATCGTGGGTATCCGGTAGGCTTAATAGATGATTAGATACAGGAGGTTGACACAAAAAGGACTGAAGGGGTTTACAAACCTATTCTTAATCAAACTGAGGTTTGTATAGGTCAAGGACCCAGTAACACTAACCCATCTATCTTAAGCCCCATTGTTGAGTCAATTTCCATTAATAGTAAAAAACAATTTGTGTTGAGCTTTGTTACTACTTTTAATGTCAATTTCTAGGCTATCTGGTCAATTATCTGTAAAAATTGGTATTTTATTTCCAACAATACCTTTTTATTAGAGAAATTAGGAGGTCGGCCTCAAGTGGTATACAAAAGGGGAAGTAATTTGAAAGAATTACTACAAAGAAGTCTACCACAAATTCGATACAGTAGACAAGGTATGTCCCCCTGTGGTTTCTGTAATTGGTGTAAAGTTGTTAAGGCAGGTAATTCCTTTACAATTAGAAATAAAAAACACCAGATTTATTATAAATTAAACTGCGAGTCAAAATCAGTCATCTATGTTGCATTGTGTAATTGTTGTCTGGACTTCTACATTGGGAAAACGGACCGTAGGGCCCGTGACCGTTTTTATGAACACGCTTACGCAATTAGAAAAAATTCAGATGATAATGCACTGGCCAAACACATTAATGCCCATCCAGGACATCGTTTTTCATTTATGTGTATTGACCAAGTACCTTATAGCATTCGTGGTGGTCCACTCTCTTTGATTTTGGAGAACCGGGAACTTGAATGGCAGTTAAAACTAGATGCATTCAGGTTCCCGGGATTGAATGAAAACTGTAATATTTCAGCTGTTTTAAAATTAAGGAGTTATTTAAGATAGATAACTGCCTTAGATGTATCCTACAAAAATAACTGTGTATATAAACATTTTTCAAAACAGTTATTTCTAATTAAATTGTCGATTTTATACACACATACAATTTTATACATTCTATATATATATCTTTTATGTTAAATGGTAATAACATGTACCATTGTTATTTTTATAACCATATAATTCTTTTATTTTAGTTTTTAAATATAATTCAAACATGTTGTTTAGATTTGTCATATACCTTTTATATCATTGTAAGGGCATATGGTGTTTTGTCACTTCCTGTTCCTATAAAAGTGTGCTTTTTGAATTACATTTGTTTCTCTGATGAAGCTGCTTTCATAAGAGTGGCGAAAACGCTATCATTGGATTTAATAAAGTTGCGTTAAGAAGAAGAAGGATTTTATTTTGGTATTTTGGGCTTTTGGACTTAAGGTTACCTGCACCTTTTTGTTTATATATATTAGAAAAATGTATTCACTCACAGCTTCTCAATCACCTCCTCACACACCACTTACTTACCCCTACCTAACATGGATTTCGTCCTCACCACAGCACCACCACTGCCCTCCTCTCCTTCACTCATATCATTGCAGAGGCCCTAGACAACAATAAACTCATTTCCTGTCTCTTCCTAGATCTCTCCAAAGCCTTTGATACTGTCTCTCATCCTCTACTACTATCCAAACTCGCAAATCTCCACCTATCCCCCTCCGCACTTGCCTGGTTTAATAGTTACCTATCTGACAGGGAACAATCTGTCAAATGGCTTTCATCCTCCTTACCTTTCCTTCCCATCTCCACTGGTGTTCCCAATGCTCCATCTTGGGACCCCTTTTGTTTAACATCTTCACCAATGATCTTTACACCTCATGCAAAGAATCCTCCCTTATTCAGTATGCCGACGACTCCACACTTATATCCATCTCAAATAACATTCCTGAACTATACTCCCTGACCCAACAGGCCCTACTATCCACTGAACAATGGCTCTCTCACAACCTATTGATCCTAAATCCCAAAAAGACCAAACTTCTACTTTTCCTTCCCCGTTCTCTTTCTCATCACAAAACCTCCTTTTTTATTACATCTTCTAACAATAGAAATATCCAACCTGACACCCACACAAAACTTCTAGGTGTCATTATCGATGATGAGCTTAAGTTCAACCTACACATACTCCAATGTATAAAAAAAAACAAACCAGAAACTAGATCTGCTATATCGGAATAAAAAATTCCTAACCCCTGAATCTAGACTTACCCTGGGCCAGGCACTCCTCCTCCCCTCCCTCTTATACGCCGCCCCAGTTCTTACCAATATCCAGACCTCCACTCTAAACAAACTGCAACAGACTTACCATAAAATAGCTAGATTCATTACTAACTCCCCATACAACTCACACCACTGCATTTCTTTAAACTCTCTTCAATGGCTTGAACTTCCCCAGTTTCTGCTATCTTATCAATTTCATATGCTACACTCTATTCTTTATAAACCCTCCTTCTGTCCATCTCTATCTTCCTTAGTCTCCATCTACATCCCATCCTGGACCCTCCATACTTCTAACCAACAATTACTTGATATCTACCACCCAAAAAGGTCAGTAGGCAAACTACTCTACAAACACTCCCTTGCCCATGCTTGGAACAAACTTCCAATTGACTTACGTTCAATCTCCCACACCTCACACTTTAAAAATGAACTAAAAGCTTATTTTCTCAATTCCAGAACCTGCCCTTGCCATGACCCTACCTAGTCTTCCTTCCCTTTATGTACCCTCAAAAGGACCATACTTAGTACTGCATTACACCTCTCTCTCCAATGTGTCTACTATGCATTTGCACAATTTTATACAAACAAAAAATGTTAATTGTTGACCTATTGAACTGTATCAATGCAAAATTGTTACTTAGCTTCTTTTTAATGCAACTTTAACTTTATGCATGTATCCCAACATATGTGAATCGTTTTGCTATAACTGCTATCACATCAATATTGTTTAAAATTGTACTTGTTTTAAAATGTATTACTGGAGATTTTCTCCTTGGGTCTCCACTGAAAATGGGCCACAAGCCCAGTTGGACAAACCCGGTTAACAAATGTCAATAAATAAAAAATAAATAAATAAAACTTACGTAATGGAACAGTGACTGGGACTGACCATGTTCCCTGTGCCCTATAAAGGTGCATCCCTCCAGAAGTACTGCTGCCTGGACTGACAATGTTCATTGTTGTCTGTAAGGATGAACCTCCACAGCAGGGCTGTGACCTGTCTTACCTTGGCCTGGTTAGGCTGGGGCCCCAAAGCAGGATCCTGAACTGTCCTACTCCATCCCCATCTGTTTTTTACATCACTAAAATGTAGTTCACAGCACATTAACTTTGCTAATTGAGTGATTTGGGGCAGTGGTTTCTTAAATGTAGCTATAACATGATGAGATATCAGCTACAGTCAGTGCTATAATTCTCATGTCTGCCACTTTCCAGGCTGGGAGGTCACAGCTAGTATGCTTTCCACCATAGCCCTTGAGGAACATGTATTTATATCCTAATGCTAATTTTCATTGTGATACCATGATGGCTAGTAGCAGACAATGTTTTATATCCAGCATGTATAGCATTGCGCACCAGGATGCAATTTTTCTTCTGGTTTAATCCTTTAAATTGGGCATGACCTCTTTAAGCACTGACCTCATCAGGTCTACCAAATGGTGCAGCAGAGAGAGAGTAAAACAGCTGCAAAGGGACCTTATGGAGCACTTTCTGGGAGAATATGAGGGGTCTCTCTGTAAAACTGATGCCTGACACAAGCTTGCCATAGCACTAAGTGATGCCATAGACATCACTCACTTTGAGCAGTGCAGGCACAAGTATAGTGACCT
Organism: Protopterus annectens; assembly: GCF_019279795.1. Taxonomy (NCBI): domain Eukaryota; kingdom Metazoa; phylum Chordata; order Ceratodontiformes; family Protopteridae; genus Protopterus; species Protopterus annectens. The sequence goes on along the minus strand of NC_056741.1, from coordinate 435,025,338 downwards.
GCAGCTGGGCCATCAAGACCATCTTCACTGAAAGGAAGAACAGGTTAGGGAGAGAGAACCATTACATTATTGTAGCCATTTTGCATTTGGTTTACTAATGTAAATTAGGAATATCACCTGTAGCAGTAATTACCTTCTGTTGTCAGAGATATGCTATGGTGATTACTGTTTCTTTTATACTTCCACTGGGTAACGAGTTATAGGCAAACAGGATGATCTCTCTAAGAAGGTAAGGCAGATTCCACATGGTGAGTTAAGTGTACTGAAGTGATGCCTGTACTGCACTTTTTTTATCATTCCCATCACAATCAGCATGGGGACAGGGTGCTGTATCAACTGTAACTGCTTCTCTCAATTAAAAAAAACATTCTCCTACCTTTTTCAGCAGTCATGCCTAACTGTAACAGATGATCTTTTACACAATTCATCTATCTCTTGACTAGACATCATTGTTTTCTATGGTCTTCTTTCTGTCTCTCCCAAATCTGCTTTACCAAATCACCTTCTGTTTCCTGTAGGTGTGACCAAACCCCTGTAATATGTTCTCCTCAATCTTCCCAACAATTGGGGCTACTTTGGTTTCCACTCTGATGTCTTCATTTCCTAATTTGCCCCATAGTGTAAAGCCTATTATACCATGACCCCCCATTAATATTCCAAAACGTGCACGCTGATTGGCCAGCGTGCACGTTGTAAATCGACTTATACTAATGGAAAAAGGTCCGGTCGCCCGGACTTTTTCCATTAGTATAAGTCTCTTTTAAAACACTGTCTCGCTATGTTAAAAGAGTTTAACATAGCGACACAGGTTTAAAAAAAGCAACGGAGATCTTGCTTTCTCTGTTGCTTTTTTTTTTAAAACCTGTCTCGCTATTGTTAAATGGGTTTAACATAGCGAGACAGCTTTAAAATAAGCAATGGAGATCTCCGTTGCTTATTTTAAAGCTGTCTCGCTATGTTAAACCCATTTAACATAGCGAAACAGTAAAAAGCAACGGAGATCTTGCTTTCTCCGTTGCTTTTGGCCACAGCTCTAATGTACTGCGTAGGCATGCGCAGTACATCAGAACTGCCGCAGATACCAAACAGCTGCGGAAGGGCAGCAAAGAGGCATTATACAATGCCATTATTTAAGAAAAGTAATTATTTCTTTTCTTAAATAATGTCATAGTATAATAGCAATAACCCACTTCTGGGTGTGGGTAATGCAGGATTTACCCACGGTTGTCTTTGTTTGGTCCCTCGGGCTTCTCCCTCGGGACCAAACCACGCCAACCGTGGGTAAATCCTGCATTACCCACACCCAGGCGTGGGTTATTGCTATACTAGCCATCTCAGACACCTCACCTCCATCACATAAGCTTCCTCAGCTGCTCTGCCTTCATTGCCAAGGTTTCTGTGCCATACAAAAGCATTGGTTATACTATTGCTTTTTACATCTTACTTTGACAACCTTCTGTTATACACTACCCCAACATAATGTGCCAGTTGGCTGTAGCCCATCTGATTCTAGCTTTGATCTCCTCAAGTCAGACTTCCCTTCACCTCAACCACACTTCCAAGATACTTGAAAGTGTTAACCTGTTTTACTATTTCTTTTCATTTCAGTTTTCACCTTCTTCTAATCTTCCCAGCATTTACCATGACCATTGTTTTTTCGTACTTAGTTTTGGCCCATGTGCTTACATTTTTGCTTTCCAGTCCCCTATCATTTGCTGAAGTTACTGCTCTGGTTGTATGGCCACATTGTCTGTGTGCAGCAACTTCATTGATCTGTTCCCTTCAACTTGCTGATGTAGTTTATAATCAGTATAAAGATGAGTAAACTCAAAGTTGAATCCTGATGCTCCCACTAGAAACTCTCTGTGAGTCTGAATGCTGTTCATAACTGTGTCATACCTTGCACAAAGTCTGTTAATGTTTCTTTACAAGGCTGCCCTAATCAGCTTTCTCGGGACCTTGTCATATGCTTTCTCTAAGTCTAGGAAAACCCTGTTTGGCAAGTTCCCCATTTCCAGCTTCTTCTCCAATATATTTCTCACTGAAAACATCAGGTCTGTTGTTCTACATTCTGACTGGAATTTGAACTGCTCATTTCCCAAATTACTTTCTACTATTCTGCATTTTTATTTACTAATCACCCTGTCCATTACGTTCATGCATTCTGACAAGAATTTGATACCTCTGTACAGCTCCCCATATCTTTCAACTGACCCTGACATTGCAGAACATCCCAAAAATGTCCCTGATTTTCCCTGATGGTTTTTGCCCTGCCCCTCATAACATTTTTGATTTTCTTCTAAATTAATGAGGATTATAGTTAGTCAATAATGCCAAACATTAAAGTTTCATATGTCTTATTCAGAAAATGCAGGTTGATGCTGTTGTTCTATTAACTTTTTAAGTGAATTAGAGTATTGTTTAAAATTGTCTGTGATTTTAGGCCTTTATACCCCCATTATTTTTGGTTTTGTCCAGAATTCCTGAGCAAAGAGGTTTGCAGTTCTGAATATCCTCTTTGTGCTTGCAAACTAGTACTAGAATGCTTATTCTCATGTAAACTGGGATAATTGTGTCTCTCCATACTGCAATAAGTAGCCTCAGGAGCCACTTCTTCCTAGTGCACCAAATACCTTGATGATATCGGCCTGACTTCCTCAAAGCCTGATGCTCTCTCTCTGGCATATTTCTCCTAGTGCACTCATACTTCTTTTAAGTTTGGTTCTCCTTCCTTTCAGTATAAGCTGTGCATGTGGCATCATAGCTTTTTTAGAGTTTTCTTCATTCAGAAGCTTCCTAAACTACTCCTTTCATCTGCCCTTGATGTTCTGCAGCCTGATGAGCAGATTGTTGTGGGCCTCCCTTATGAATGGCATATGCCAACTGTCTTCTTTATCTTTTTGCTGCTGCCTTGTGACTTGACAGAGTTTCTTTTTGCCATCTGCTGAGTGATGTTCGCACTGTGGTGCGGGCTGTGGTAAAACAACAGCCACCACACACTGTACCAGCCACCAAGTCTACAGGTACATATCATATGAATGAACGATTAAAACATTGAACCTCACTTCAGTGAGATGAGATCATCGAATGTGTGAAGTACTGAAAGCTGACATCAGTGAATCTCACCACATTAAATAGCAATAGTTTGTCCATAGCTGCACATAAGCTGGGAAGAATATAAATATTTACTCCCATCATGTTATACATACCAAAAATATAAGTAAGATGCTAACTTCGTAGCTGTTGCCCAACTATTGCTATTTGATGAGGTGAGATTCGCTGGTGTCAGCTTTCGATGATTAAAACATTCGTTGCTCTTGTCTCACTGAAGTGAGGTTCGATATTTTAATCGTTCGATCATATGACATGTATCTCATGTTGACTACTATTGGGTCCCAGTAGTCCTCAGGTTAGCATCCCTGCAACTCATGGAAGATAACCTACAGATTACAGTGATGGCTCCATGGTCACCTCTCTGGGATAGGGGTGAAAGCTTCACTTCCAACAGTGGTACAGAGGAACTTCCTGAGTCTCTTGTTGGGGAGTGCATTTACTGGTGAGGACCAATGTGAACTGGCATCTGGATGACATCTATCTTTGTGCAGCTGTGTTTCCCATGCTTATGTGTCCTTCCTCCTCCCAAGTTTGTAGTTCATTTCTCCCCATCAAGTTGCCCACAATCTAAGTCCATATCTGTCCATTGTTGCCCCCCTTATGCATCACTAACACCCCATCAATCTTTGTCTGCATTCTATATTTACTTGTCTTCTCCTGCTTCCTTCTCCATACCCTCCATCCTAGTTATGCTCCTTAGTACTTTCTCCTGCCACCCTTCTTTTTAAAGTAAAAAAAGGGCAGCTATACCCCAAAAAGTATACCTTTCTTCCCCCACATGTCTTCCTTTACTGATACCCTTCCATGTGTTCCTCTACTTGACCTTCCTCATTTCTGCCTGTACTACCTCCCCATTTGTATGATGAAATGACTTGGTATATTGCTGTGGTGCCTTTGCATGGGCTTCCTGCAGTATCCATGGTACAACAATGGTACACTTCAATGAATGTGTAAATGTGCATAGTATCAGGTATGCCACATGCCTAATGCTTTTTAATTGGGTCATTCCAGCAATGCATTACTAAAGTTATTGTGGCTGAAAACTTTCATTCTGTAGCCCTGTCCCCAAAATGATGCTGTCATGCCAGCAGCTCTGTATGACTAATTAGCGCTGAGTTGCTTTGTGCTAAATTCACCATGTTTATTTACAGATGTCAGGTAGTACTATACATTTTTTCTGAGTACCCTCCCAAAGTGTTCTACTGTCCATGACCAAGTATCCCTATGCAGACCATGCAAGTAAGTGAGTGTGACACATAAGAGGAGAAGTGCAGAATATACAACTGCCTATATGATTAAGTGATACAGAAAGTACAGACCAAAATGTTTGTTGGTTCAGAAGTAAAATAAAATCTGAAAAGACTTGTTTAAAATGACAACAGATATGAATATACCCCTAACTGTTTTGAAAGTGTTATTGTTAAAGGTGCAGATATTGCAAGCAGAGAACTGACAAAAGATACAGACCCTTAATCAGCTACCATGTGCTTTAATTTACATTAGGACCTGTAAAACCTATGGCATCGACACCAGACTCTTTAACCTATGCCATTTGTCTCTATCAAGGGATGCTTTAGTGGCAGGGTAACCCATCTCCCCTACACACACACACACACACACACACACACACACACACACACACACACACACACACACACACACACACACACATACACACACACACATGCAAACATACCCACACAAACACACTACTCCCAAGGAGAAAGAGATATCTGCCTTATTCATTCTTCTTTCATTTCCTTATTTAGGCCCTCAGCACTTTTGTCACAGACACAGATATTAGGAGTACTACTTTATGGTCTTGTGAAGAAATCATTGTTATAACATCCCCGTAGGCAGTATGTGTATAAAAGCATTTTTTTGTGTTGGTCCACTAAGATGGCCCCATTATGCCTGTTGAATTTTTAATCACCCTGGCAAATTCCTGAACCTGCTTGTAAAAGCATTGTTTTATATTACATTGTCATGACAATTTTTTGCCTTAGCCTGTTTTGCAATGTGGCTCCTTAAACTGTCTGATTGATTGATTGATAGATTGACTGAGTGACTAGTTGATGCTGCTTTTGTGCCTCATTGTTAATGCCTTCCTGAAGCCCGGTCCCATCTTAACCAAGCACATGCCTTTCAGTTTCACAGCTCTCACCTGTCTTTGGCTAGTCTGTTCTCAATTCTTAAGTATGTACTTGGTTTAAGTGAGGTTTTATTGTATGTTTGTATCAGAACTGGTGGTGATCAACTCATGGGATACCAAAGACAGGGACCTGAGTTCTACATTTTCTTCTTTAGTCTTTGATTTTGACCCCTTCCATTATATAAAGACTACCCCATCTTCTTTGTTGTAGCTTCCTTATCCAGCTTGTACATTGTATATTCTAGTGATTGTATAACATTTCATCTAATTTCCTCATCTAATCACAAACCATGGAAAAAAATAATTAAAAACACATTTCATCTAAAGCATATTTCACTGAATCAAATGTATAAAAACTCATATACAGCAAATGCTCTTTCAAAAGTTTTTTTTATACTCCAGCATCTCCCCACTTATATTAACTTTATAGTTGCACAGCCTCAAAGAAAAAAGAAAATATCATACACAGTGAATCACTACTAGTGCAAGAGCACAAACTTGTAGAGATGGGACCGCAACATAAGGGAGAGCATTGGCAATATACAAATAGTGTTTTATAGTAATTTGCCTTGTAATTCCTACCATGCTAAGATCCCAAACCACATCAGCAGTGCTTGTCTGTAGCATTACACAGTTTTCTATGCAGTCTGATTAAACAAAGTATTTTAGAGGAAATGTGTTTTCAATTATTTTTCGGTGATTTGTGATGATAAGGCCCTTAGATGAAATTAAATGAACTGCACCTATCCTACTATATCGACTTATCATTCATGGTTTTCTGGTATGATGTTTCAGTTGCCGCTGCAATATCAAGATGTGTTTCTTCCATCAAAGACACTAGATGAGGTAGTAGTTTGTCTAGTCAGTGGAACTGGCACTCATTGCTTTCCATTTTTTTGTCTTGCTCTTTTTTTGCCTCATCCACGTTGACAGTATCTATGCCTTTTCTCCATTTAGTACCAATGGAATTTACATCACTATCACTTTAATGACAGTAGCCAGACCCTCTTGTTGCTTTGCCATGACCCCGCCATAACCACTGTTACAGTGATTGGACTAAATGCTTCCAGGTGAAACACTTAAGTTCATAGGTTCATAGGATGATACTAGGCTATTGGCCCAGAGGTCCTTATAAGCCCAGCCAAGAATTTCACCTATGTTCCCTCAAAGTTAACACCTGTTTCTCCTGTCCAGCAGGGACACAGGTAGGATCCCACGGGAATATTTTCTGTTTCCCATCCAGTCATCCAGGTTCCTCTTAAAGAGGACTAGAGAGGTACTCTGCTTGACATGAAGAGGGAGTCTATTCCACATACGGGGGAGTCTTTGGGACACAAATCTATCCCGCCAACAAGTTCTATTAATGTCACAGACCAGGTTAAGGCCTTGCATGCGGGTTGTGCGAGTGGAGTTTGTCTTGCGGATGTGCAGCAACTCCATCAAGGCTGGGTCTGAAATGGCCTTGTATGCCAGACACAGGTCACCTCTGAGCAGTCTGTATGAGACTGAGTAGAGGGACAGGACTTTTAGCCTACCTGTATAGGATAGGTGTTTGAGACCGTGGATTTTCCTGGTCAGGAACCTCTGTGGTCTGTCCATCTGCTGCATGTGCTTGCCAAGGTACATGCCGAAGGGGGCATTGTACTCAATAATGGGTCTGTTAAGGGAGCAGTACAGGGATGTCATGACCTCCTTGTTCCTGGATGAAATACCCTTATTTATGAGGTAGGCCATGTAGAAAGCCTTCTGTACAATGGACGTGATGTGGTGGTCAAAAGTCAGGTTGCTATTAACCTGGGTGCCCAAGTCCCTCACGACTGATTGCATGCTTAGTACATTGTTATTAATGTGATAATTAGTGAGGATGACATTTTCCCCAAAGGGGACAATGACACATTTCTTGCCTTTCAGTTTGAGGCCATGCTTCTGGCACCAGTCATTAGTTTGGGTAAGGCCCTCTTGCTCTAGGGGAGTTTAAGACAGCACCCAGCTTGCAGTCATCTGCAAACGTGGTCAGCCACAGACCATTGGTTTTGGCTTGCACCTCAGAAAAGTTTATCCCAAACAGTAGAGGCCCAAAGACCGATTCTTGGGCTACACCGCTCATTATGGGTCTACTACTAGAGGTGGCTTCCCCTACTTTGACTGAGTGGGTTCTACCAGTGAACCCGTTAGCTACCCATCTGGCAACATACAGGTTGATGCCTAGCTGGGAGAGTTTATCTATTATGCCTGAGTGGGGAATAGTGTCAAAGGCTTTGGCTAGGTCAAGGTAGGTAGTGTGCATCTTTTTCCCATTGTCCATGGATTTGGTGACTGTTTCAAAGAAGTCAACTAAGTTTAACAGGCATGATCTTCCTTTGACAAAACCAAACTGTGTGGGGTCAAGGGTTTGGAGGCTGCCAAGGTCCTTGTTTATAAGGTCCATGATAATGCATTCCATGGCCTTGCAGATCAGGCTAGTTAGGCTGATGGGCCTATAATTGCCTGGGTCAGTGGACGTTCCACCTTTGTGTATAGGGAAGACAGTGGCTGTCCTCCATTCAGCTGGGATGAAGTCAGTGCTCAGGCTTTGGCTGAATAAGGTGTCTAATGGAGCTGAGAGCTTATGCTTGAATTCATGTAGGATACAGCCAGGGATGTTAATGGGTCCCATGGAGACTGTATTTTTTGTCTTTGAGAGGGAATTAAGGACCTGCTCCCTGGTGAAGAGTGGAGGGGGGGGCAGGTGCTGAAGATGTCCTGGTTTACTGATGGGGGGGACAGGGGGGGTGAAGTTTTCACTGAACCTGTCTGCCAGCAGGTTGGCTATATCTATAGAGTTTGTGTATGTGGTGTCACTGATCACCAGTTTAGAGCAGATTTGGGTGTTGCCTTTCAGATTGCAGACATATGTGAAGAAGGACTTGTGATTGTCCTTGGTGGATGTGGCCAATTTGGACTCGAAGTTAGCCTTAGAGGATTTCACCAGTGACCTTATTTGCTTGTTCAGACAAACCAGGAAACAAACGAATATGAGCTATAGAGATCCAAAAAACCAAGGCTTCGAAAACTGTTTGATTAGGTTTAATAAAGTAAGCATGCGCTTTCGGAGTGCTCTGTGGCACTCCTTCCTCAATCAAAAAAAACAGAATACAAAAATCACCAATGCTTATATACATGCATTAATTATGTTAAATTGCAATGTTCAATTAAAGCAATGACCCCTTAACATTGCAATTTAACAATTGTTTGGACTATTTAGTGCTTTTTGCTTGTTTCCTTGTTCAGACAAAGGAGAGATTGCTTCCAACTTGGCACCTGCTCCTTCTTGGCCCTGGACCGCAATTTTTTCCTTCTGTTATAGAGTTTGTTTATTGCTGCTGTCCACCACACAGGTTTACTCTTCCTTGAGGAAGATGATTTGGTCCTGTCAGGTATTGCTGAGTCCATACAGCTATGTAGGTGCTCATATAGTTTTTTGGTGTAGGCTTGGACTGTACTGCTAGTTCCAACTGAAAGGAGGGTGGATGTGAAGCTGCTTATACCTGCTCTGAGGAGATTGTAGTCAGCTATGGAAATTTTTTTTTGTTTGACCCTAACAAGGGGGGGGGGGGTGGAGTCAGGGGAGATGGTGACTTCAAAAGTGATCGCTTTATGGTTGGATCTTACCAAGGAGGATGACACTGTAGGGGTGTTACAGTGGCTACTCATGTTGGTTGGGACCAGGTCCAGGATATTTTCACCTCTCGTTGGGGTTTCGATCAGCTGATCCAGTGTATTGGCAATGAATCTCTGGGCATTCATGTTTGGGCTAGAATAGGTCTTCCAATCTATGGTTGGGTAGTTAAAGTCACCCAGGATCAGCGTAGAGGGTTGAATCTTGATGGATTCAAGTAAGTCCAGATAGGTGGAGTGGGTGTCCTGAGTCATGGTTGGGGGTCTGTAGCTAGCTATTATTTGAATAGGTGTTTTGTCAACAGTTAACTGCACTTAGAGTATCTCCTGTGCATCATACCATTTGACCAGCCTGGAGGTGTGTATGTCTTTGATACATAGTGAAACTCCACCTCCTTTGGCTTTGTAGCCCTCCATTTAAGGTCTTAAGGTATGGTAGGATAAGTAACCTGGTAAGGTTGGGGTGCTCTCCACAGCTGTGAACCAGGTTTCAGTGACTGCACAAATGTTAGCATACTCCAGGACAAGGAATGTTTGCAATGAGTGCAGTTTCATGCTAAGACTCCTACCATTTAGCAGCTTGACCTTTACATTTCGTTTATAAGAATTTTTCATGTTGCTAATTTTGTGCTCATGACTTTGCCTAAAAAAGGCACTATGGGAGAAGCAAGAGCCTTTGCCAGAAGCCTAAAGCCCAGGGGAGACAAATGAAGGCCATCTCTGACAAAGCATCGTGGTCTGTCAGTCATGTCCTCCCAGGCTGTCAGGTACTGGATCCCCTTGGAATGACACCAGAAACTAAGCCAGTTGTTAAAGTCAATCATTTTCTGTTTGTATTGAGGTATCATTCTGGGTGATGGTAGGATGCTGCTTAAGGCTAGGGACATATTTGCCTGGGACACATATTCGGCGAGCTCAATCATGTCTCTCCTCATATAGTCCAGAGAGGTATGCCTCAATTAATTCACACCAACATGGACTATGACAGAGTCATAACAGTACCTGTTGTTAAGAAACTTGAGTACGTACATGATATGGCAGATTCTATCACCGGACAAGCAACTTACTGTGACTTTCTCCTTGTCTGGCCTAGTGAGGGGCACATCTGTGTGTCTCAGGATAGAGTCTCATATGACTAGTATGTTGGGTTTGTGGTTGGACCTTAGAGACTGTGAGACACAGATGTCTGTACTGTGTGTGATGCTTGGTGCTTTGGGTTGTGATGTGTGTGTGTTTTTTGCTTCAGAGGTCTCTTTTGTTTAGGTATGTTTTTGTTGGGAACCCCCGCATATGTAGGAGTGTGTAGTACATATGTGTGTGGTGTTAGAGGTGTGGTGTTCATAGTGTTTGTGCAGACAACCTTGTCAGTGCCAGATGTACTGGCTTGTGATTGAGACAGCAAGTATTCTAGGTTCTTAATGTGAATGCATCTCTCACATATTGTGCTCCTATGTGGTAGTAGTAGAGCGTTGTCTGTGTACATAAGACAGTTGCTACACTGTCTCAAGATGCCCATATCAATCAGACTAGCAGGAGAAACCATAGGAAATTGTCCATCCATGGTTATCAGAATCTGTGGAAGAGAGGTCAGGGATAGTAGAGTAGGTACTATCTGAGGAGAGTAAACCAACACTAATAAAGTGTGTTGGTTTACTAGCTAGTGGTCTTTTTTTTAATTAAGTTTGCCGTTGTGGTTTTCACTATCTAAGGAGAGTACCTATAGGTGTGAGTAAGGCTGGATAAAATCAATACAGTAGCTGCAGGCGAGGGCCTCACTCACACAGGAGTGCTAGTAAGGGAAAAATGCAACTGAGATACCTCGCAAAGGGTTAAGGCAGCACAGAGGCAGTGAGCAACGGGCAAACAAGCACAAACCCATGCAAATGCTGGGTTTAAGTACCACAAAACTAAAGTAAAATAGAAACACTGGAACTGACCAATCAACCCTTGTCCCTGAGCTGTTAGCTCAACACCCTATGTCAGACCAGTTTCAACCAGTTCACTTACTCCCACTAAGTGCAGGCAGGCCCTGGCCAACACAAGATGGTGTAGCAGGAAACACAGGAATCACACAAACAAATATGAATACAGCAAAACCTGTAATCAGACTATGCTAAAGATATTTAAACTCCATTTAGGTCAATTTAACACAGGAGAACAGTTGCACACTTAAATATAACAGTAGTAAACAAGAGCAAACAGATTTAAACAAATTAACCAATAAAAAAAGCTCAAAACTGAGCCCTGTTCTACCAGTCTTCAATCAGACAAGTTCTCACTGCACACTCCTGCCACTAGGGTGCAGAGGAACATTCTCCAAAAAAGATGGCCTGGATTAGTGCTCAAGTTATACAAACAAAGATAGATTCAGCAGGTCTGAATCTAGTCTATGCTACAGCAAAGAAGATGCACCAATTTCAGAAACAAACATTTCCAATAATCAGGCACAATAAGCCTTTAACCAGCAATTCCCAGCTCATAAGGGCAGAATCTACCATCTCCTCCCAGAAGAGTGCAGACCACAAACCTTCTTAATGTAAAATAAATGGCCTGAAGCCCAAATGCTAAAACCAGAACTAAGACACTTAAACCTGTCACTTAAGGTTCTAGTTACCACCAAGACAGAAGGAGACTATTATGCAAGTAATGTACATATACTCTGTACCAATCATTCAACCCCATCTTGACACAAATGGTACTTTGTACCCTAGCTTCATCAGCACCATGAAGAGACAGCACCTCAGTAACTGTTAGCCTGTGTTTGCTTTGCCTAACTAAGTAAGCTTCTCCTAATTTTAAGAAAATTCTGTACTGTTCTGTCTCTTTCTGAATCAAGTGATTACCTTCTCTTGTTATTGGCATACTTTTTTACTTTTCTCCTTTCCATACATATTGTGTTAAAAGTCTGGGCCTAACATGCCAAAGAATGAATAAGTCCTGACCATTTTTAAGACACCACAGCAAGCACTAGAGCAACTGCAAGGAGTGCTATTTCCACACTTGTAAAGCGCAGGTTAAATATAAAAATACAAGAAGTGCAGAAATGTAAAGGGAACTGCATCAGTGCAAAAGGGAATAAGTAAATGTAGACATTTTCTTAGACAAAATTTATATCGCCATTTATCTCCCTTTTTTATATATGGCCATTCTTCTATTTGTGGGATGCCTCTATCAGCAATGCCTCTCTCTCTCTCTCTCTCTCTCTCTCTCTCTCTCTCCCCTTTATTATCCTGTAATCATTCTTTGCTTGTTCCAGCTAGTAAGATGTCAGATACTAGAGCGACCCCAAGCAAGTCTTGCATCTGTCTCTCCCATTGTGATATCATATTATTTATAGCTCTTCATTTACTTTGTATTTTCACAAGATGAAAGCATATTGCTCTTTTTAAAGCCAGAAGAACTAATGTCCATTTAGATGTTTTCTTTTCAAAGTGACACAAACAGCCTATAGCTATGCTGCACTGATGATTCTGCTATTAAACATACCTTCCCCTCCTCAATGATTCTATCTTACAAGCTTCATTTACGCATTTTCTTAGCAGTATAAAAATGATGCCAAAACATGGATGGCTCTTAAATTAAGAAATAAACGTTCATTGAAAACAATTGGACTCTGAAAGGCCACAGAGCAAATTAGCAGCACAGCACAAAAGACTATATTTGTTTGGCTGTGTTACCAGGAAACCAATAGCAGTCTGTGCATCTGCATTCAGTTATATCCTGCTGTGGCAGAAGGTAAAACGTACTGTGACAAACAAGAACTGCAACAGCCCGTTAAGTATTACACATAAATCAAGAAAGGAAAGGGAAAAAGAGAAAGTTGCTAGTAATGTAGAAACAAAAGGCCTGTCAAGGTCAACCATTATGAAAACAGTTTTATATATGTAACAAAATCTTTCAATGGGTCTTCATGAATAAGATTTAACATTAGAATTCCTTGATGGTGGAGTCACGACGGTGCTGTCATAACTCATATACCGCACAGCACACACCCTCCATGTAAATGGTGGCAATCAAGATGGTAGAAAGTCTGAATTTTAGAGCAAATATTAATCAGCATTTGGAATGCAGTGCTGTATGCCTATGGACTAACTTTGAAAACATAAAATTTTCTTGTTCAGAAGGAAATCCAAGTTCCCATCTCAAACTAAGGTCATAGGTTCATAGGTGTGTACTAGGCCAACGCCCCTGGAGCCTATATAAATCTAGCCCAAGAAGATTCCCTGGCATCATGCTGCCCAAAGTTAGTTTCCAGGGTCAGTAAAAATTCTGAATTCTACAACGAATACCAAACCGAGCGTTTGGAATGCAATGCTTACATCTGTGGGCTAACTTTGAAATCCTAAACCTTTCATGCAGATGGAACTGCAAATTCTCATCTGAAGCTATAACTCACACGGAGACACACGCACACACACACACACACACACACACACACACACACACACACACACACACACACACACACACACACACACACACACACACACACACACACACACACACACACACACAGGCCTTGTTTTACAAATTCTTTTCCGGTAATTGAAAACAGTCCTCCTCTACCCACATCTTCTGATGAGTCATAGTACAAATACAGACTGTTTCTGGCAAACACTTCTTGTTGCCATAGCATTTGTGAATAAAATCTGCCAAGCACAAAATCTCTCTGGGAGGTGCCTCTACAAAAGAAATCTCTACAGAAAAAAATAATGAAAAACAAATGTCTTCATTTTTTTTTCTCTGAAGAGAAATATAGCCTTTTTCCTTACATTTGAAGTTAATTCATGCTATACTATTTTGCTAAAAAAAAAACAGAAAACAATGTATCAAATGAAAAGTAATCAGTATAGATGCATGTTGTACAAGTAAATCATTTTAGCAGAAAGTATGTTCTTTTCTACAATATAGTCATTAGATTTGTTTTATAAAATGTACATTTGTCTTTCTCCATGTCCTTAACTGTATGTTTGTGGTCATTAGTGCTGGTCGTAGCAGATTTACTGTAAAAAGAGTGAGAATGTACTGCACACAGTATCACTCCGAGCTGTTACAGTAAGCACTAGATGGTGGATTGCATTTGTTCTAACAAGGAACCAGCAACTCTCAAATCTTTTGTAGAGGCTCTGAACATTGCTTCTGCCTCTGTGTATCCCTTTAATATAAAAGACCTGTTTTACTTTAACAGCACTGGTGCAAATGGCACTGAGAGGAACAAGTTCCAATAGTTATTTGCTGTGTCTCAATTAGTGCTGTCTTTGTTTTATTTCTAAATGATGGTCAGTCAGCAGTTTCTGCTGCTGCCTTAACCTCACAGTTTTGGGGTATGTCGCTCATTCCCGAATGCTGCTCATTCAGTGTCTTGGCATAGTATGGTTTCTTCTCATGTTTTAAATGCATGCTGATTAAAATTACTACTCTAAAATGGCCATACATGAATTTGCCTTTATGACAGGCACAACAACTGAAGAGCATCCACAGTAGACTTTACCCTTTTAAAAAATAAAGAAAAGATAAGAAAGGGCAGAACACAGTAAACTGATAATTTTCTGTGTCCGTATGGCCATCTGTGTGAGTGCTCTTCATAATCTCCTATGCAGCTCTCCATCCCATTCTACTATAGTACTCTAGTTCTACCAGTCTCACTCCCTGCTGGGAAGAAACTCAACTCAGGCCCCAAATGACCACTACATAATATATTTTTTTGATTCATTACTAAACATTCAATCTTCTGTTGGTTACCCATGACCCATCCACTCCCAGCCTCCTTCCTTAAATCCTACCCACATGTCCCCTGACAACTCTGTGAGACCGTGTCATGTCATATGGTGCAATATCATGTTATATGATACCATATCATATCATGCAGCCATATTGCTTGGGTCCTGGTTCAAAAGGGTCACTGGACCAGTCCATCTACCAGTTACCAATTAATAAATAAATAAATTTATGTTCATCTTGTCTTCTGAGTCCTATATATTCCTTCCTCCTCTAAGTCTGCTGCCATGTTCTAGTACCCCCATACATAGCATTGTATCGCTAATTACTTTTTGCATGCACTTAAACAACCTAACATATATCCCTGTGTATAGTCTCCAGAACCTGGTGAATTACTATATGCTTGGCCTTGTTAGCACTCTGTACAGAAGAAGGGAGTACTTTGCATCCTTAGGCACCCATGACAGTTTAATCCTGCCTTTTGTTGACTCTGACTGACTGCTTTATCTTTTCATATTGCACTAAAATAACTCATGTGGATGATTATAGCTACCAAGTTCCTATCCTCTTCCGCTCTGTCCAGTACACCCCAACACCACAGGAAGCATGGCTGCCTTGAGCTGCCCACTGAAGTATGTACCATTGCATGTCTGTACATGAACCCCCAGCAGCAGTTTGTCTGCCTATCCTATCAGTGAGGTTTACTATGATTAATCACATCATGCTTAGCTGAGGTGCAGTTAATTACCATCAACACACTGCACAACTATGTTCCATTTCAAACTGTACCAGCTGTGACACACCACCACCATATATCAGAAAACTATATTTTATTGAAGGGTCAAGCCCTTTACTACAATCCCAATGTGGAAGAAAGCACCAACACCCCTGATCTCTAATCATATGAACTATGAAGCTGAGCAAGCAAAGGGAAAAGGAAAAAGGTGTAAAAAAATATAGCACGTTTTCTCTCTTCCTTGTCTTCCATGACCAAACACCAAAGCCCACCATCTGAGACAACCTAGCAATGACACCATAATAATACTTGCAAAAAAAATCAGTTTTCTGGCTGTGTGTATTCATACTGTGACTAAAAGCAACACAATAAACAGTATTCCTCCTCTGTCAGACATTTTAGGTTCAGATAGAGGCTGTACCATGACAACCACATTGATTTTTGTGTTATTACCAAAAAAGCCCAACCCCTGTGTAGTGTCAAACACATATAAACTGAACAGAACCAGCCTCAGAACTGACCACTGCAGAACTCCTCACTGTCTTAGTATTTATTTTTTTCCCTTCACAACATCTTAATATCTAGTTTTCAACTTGAGGTCTTAAATCTATAGGCTATACCTGTATATTAAGAGAATGTTGACAAAAAATATGAATTGTGTTTATACTGCAAGTGATATATTTTAATACTTATACCACATGTTGTAATTGAATATCTAATGTATTGCTGCTACAGCCACTGTGAATGGGCTGGTGCTGAAAAGAGTGCTAAGATCTGCCCACCTACCCATCTAAGTAAGGGATGAATGAATGAATGAACATGCAAGATGAATTTTTTGTTCTTTTAACTATAGCAAGAAGAACTACATTTCTGAGAATGGAAAATCAAATAAGGCTGACTAGTCTTCAGCTGATCAGCCTCTTCTTAGACTGTGCCTTGTATATGGTGACGGCCATTAACATCAAGGGGTATGTTCCCTTCTCCTCCCAAGGAGAAGATGGGACCAAAAAGTGAAACAGTTATTCAAAGGTGAGCTCAAACAGTGGAGAAATATTTCAAGTTGACCAATCATGTGTACCCAAGAAGTTACTGTTAGGCAATCAAAAATCAGCTGGTAAGAGTCAGGAATGATCGCTATATATGATGCATCAGGAGACAAGTGGAGAATCCAACTAATGATGAGGATGAAGACAAAGAACAGAGAACTAACATAAAAAGTAATCCATAAGAGAATAACCTATAACAACCAGAGTAAGAAAAGTATAAGTGCTAGTTGTCAGTGACATCAAAGACCCCATAGCACTTATCCAGAAGAGTAAGGGAAGTTGCCTGGTGTAATGGCCAAATTTCTGCTAGTCAGTAACATTGGCTCTCCCCTGAAAAGAGGTCATTGACATAGTGGGACTAACTCAGTCAACAAAGAACAGCAAGCAGGCCCCCTTACAGAAAGACAATTCAAAAGAAGTACAGATTTAGACAAACTGCAGCTGTAAAGAGAAATAGTCAGGTCCAACCAAGAGTACAGAACAAAAATGTGGTCCACCATCCAAAGCAAAAGCTATAGTGCTGAAATCACTGTGGTTGGAACGCTAGAGAAACACAAAGTCATCAGGAAACCAAAGTCCAAAATGTAAAGTCAATTGCTGTAGTAGCTAGTGTGAGTTAACTTTCTGAGCCTGAGAGCACATTTCACAGAAGTAATTTCATATAGCCTGAGGGGCAGCAGGCATTGAGTCAAACATGTCATGATATTTCTCTAAGACTTTATTTTAGTCACCTCTAGAGGGATATTGGGGGCGCAACACTCCAGGAGGTCATTGATGACTGCTTGGACGAAGTAAAACGCAAAGTGGTGAAAAGATGGGTACAAAAGGCTCTTTTTGAATATAACATTTTTGACATTTGCTTTCTCATTGTATACTTGTGTTCATATAACATGGTAGGCTGTTTCACAACACAGATGTGGGCTCACTTTGTGCATTGTGCAATATGCACTGTTCCTCAAAATTGGTACTTGCTCCTAGAAATGCTATGACAGTCATGCCTAGCATCTGGCCAGCAGGGCTTAGAGGGGGTCTATATCACGTTGTCGAAGTTTTACAACTTTGAACACTATATGGTCAAACCCATATGTTCGAAGTTGTAAAACTTTGAAAACTTAAAAAAATAAATAAAAACTGTAAAAAACATAATTGGCAGTTGTAACCAGGGGGCAAGACCCCCTGCACCCCCGCTCTTTAAATATACCAACTCTGAGATCACTTACATTGTAGTAAAGGCAAATGTTCCCTTTCCGTACTGTACTGAATTGCAGTGCAGTCTCGTACTTGGTATATTTAAATAGCGGGTGGGTGGGAGTGCAGGGGGGCTTGCCCCCCCCCCGGCTTACAACTGCTGGGTAATTTATTTATTAATTTTATTTATTTTTTTTAAGTCTTTGAAGTTTTACAACTTAGAACATATGGGTTCAACCATATAGCATTCAAAGTTGTAAAACTTTGACAACGTGGTATAGACCCGCTCAGAGGAATGGAAAAGCCTCCTTGCACTACCTTGTTTCTTTTGTTTCTAGCACATTTGTTCACAAACAATGAACAGTTTCCAAGGATGCTGAGGAGAGTTGTATTGTCCCAGTTATGATCTTTCAGATGTCCACAAGTATGGCTCTGATGGCAATTACATCCAGGAGGTAGATCAACATCATTGTTCACCCTTTCTTGAATATACCACTTGTACCATAGTCAGCATCTGTAAGTTCATTTTCTACTCAGTAGGTATTTGGCTGGCTAAGCACAAGGTTCCACAGCTTCCTGTTCTTTCCTTAATGGGCCCCAAAATGGTAATAGTGACTGTCTCATCATATATTGCCTCAAGGAAATTATGCTTTAACTTCTTGATGTTTTTGCCAAAGCTTGTATGTCTGAAGTGAACCATGTAGTCTTCAGCCCATGGTCTCTGATGGCATTCATGTATGAATTTTGGGGTGTGTGCTCTGGGCATGCAGGTAGTTCATCATTGCTGGCTCTTGGTAGAGATCCATTCATATATATAAGCTTTCTGCTTGTTTCTAAACTACCATGTCCAAAAGCTTTATCTCAGTTTTTTTAGTGGTTGCATGTATCATAACAGTCTTCATGGCATACACAGCCATTCACTTCTAATAAACATCTATTAAAGCTAGAAACATTTTCCCAAAGAATGGACAAACACAGCCAACATGTAATCGAAATTATGGCTTTTTAGGTGTGCATTTGGTCACACATTACTTCTGCTTGGCATTCATTTATTATTCCTTTTTCACGCTGTGACCTATGCCAGGCCACCATACATTTGAAAGAGGTAAATATTTCATTTTGGACATTCCAAGATGAGTGTGATACATTTAAGTATTATACTAAAAACAGAATGAATTCAACAACTGTTAATACAAAACTCCAAAAGACTTGCTAACCCACAATTGCTAAAGCAGAATCCATATATGATAAGCTGGTTACAAATCCCAGTATTCTGTAACTTGCTCCATCAGGTGAATAATAAAATGAGGTTTCAGCTAGGTGTGTCCCTTGTGATCCTAATGGAAGTAAAAGAGTTAGTAAAAGTCAGAAGACAGATCAAAAATTGTTTAGTAAGTTTAAACCATCCTCTCTAGCTGCTAACACCTTACCATATGAATACCTTAAACTAGCATCAGAAGCCATAGCCTAACCCATCTCCATTTTAATTAACTACACCATCTCTGAACAACACATACCAAAGCTCTGGAAAATATTATACATCACCCTACTCCACAAAGGTGTAAAATCTACTGACATATCAAACTATAGACCCATCGCAATTCTGTCTCTTCTAGATAAATATTAGAAAAATGCATTCATTCACAGCTTATGAGTTATCTGCTAACTAACAATCTCTTGACAAATACACAACATTGTAAAAGAGATGAAATGCACAAAACTTCTCCGTCCATCGAGAACACCAAAATAAATCTCCAAGTCGCCAAAATGTAAAACGAACAAAATTTATTAGGTTTAAGCTTCTCCCAAGCTTTTTGTCTGTTACAATACACCGTCTTCCTCAGAAAACTCCTGGCATCTCTTGAAGCCTCTCTGGTCTGTTTTTTCTTGATTTCTCATCTGTTTCTAACACAATACACAACATTGCTTTCGACCCTACCATAGCACCACAACAGCTCTCCTTAACTTCACAGATGTCATAAACCACCATAGAAATGAGGGTAAAATTGTGTCATTCACCTTCCTCGATCTCTCAAAAGCATTTGATACAGTATCCCATAGCAAAGTCCTTCTCCAGTTAGCCTCACACAACTTTAGCCACTCTACTCTTGTCTGGTTTCACAGTTACATAACTGGCCGCCAACAAGCAGTCAGGTGGCAACATGAGCTCTCCACCTCCCAACCTGTTAACATGGGGGTTCTCCAGGTATCATAGGTTCATAGGTTCATAGGTAGGTACTAGGCTATCTGCCCTGGGGCCTATACAAGCCCAGCCAAAAAGGTACCCTGTCTTTTGCCACCTAAGAAAATTATTTTCCTGTGCCACTATCAAGCAGAGCAACAGAGGTGATCCCAGGGGTGAATTTCCTATTTCCCATCCTATCATCAAGATTTTTCTTGAGGAGTGCTAATGAGGAGCTTTGTTTGATATAGATAGGTAGTTTATTCCAGAGTATGGGAAGTCTCTGGGACAGGAATCTATCCCTCTGGCATGTTCTGTTTATTGTGGTGACAAGGTTTAGGTCCCTAGAGCGTGTAGCTTGGAAGGATTGGGATTTCTTTAAGTGGAGCATGTCTAACAGCTCTGGGTTTGACATAGCTTTGTATGTTAGGCAGAGATCACCTCTGAGTAGGCGATATGCGATGGAGTAAAGCTGGAGTTTTTTGAGACGGTCTGCGTAGGGCATCTGTTTGAGGCCAGTAATCCTCTTTGTGAGGTATTTCTGTGGCCTTTCCAGTTGTTGTAGATGTCTTGTGAGGTACATATCAAAAGGGGCGTTGTACTCTATAATGGGTCTAATGAGTGATGAGTAGAGGGGAACAATAACCTCTTTTTTTCTGGATGAGAAACCTTTTGTGATGAGGTGTGCCACGTAGAAGGATTTCCTGACTACTGTGGCAATGTGATTATCAAAGGAGAGACTACTGTCCACCTGTGTCCCAAGGTCTCTTATCACACTTTCAGTGTTAAGTATACTACCGCCTATGTTGTAGTTCATGGGTACAGAGTTTTTACCAAAGGGGATGACAAGGCACTTTTTGGCATTGAGCTTGAGGCCATGGCTTTGACACCAGGCATCTGTCTCAGTGAGGCCCTTTTGTAGGATGTCCACATTGTTAGGAGTTTCGATTATGGCTCCTAGTTTGCAGTCATCTGCGAACTTCATTAGCCAAAGACCTTCTGTGTTAGCCTGTACTTCAGAGAAGTAGATACCAAACAGGAGAGGACCCAGGACTGAACCCTGCGGTACTCCACTTGTCACTGGTCTGAAGTCGGATTTGGAGTCTGCTACTTTCACAGTGTGGGTTCTGTCAATGAGCCAGTTGGCAACCCATCTTGTGACATAGGGATTTATACCTAGTTTAATGAGTTTATCTATAATTCCAGAGTGGGGGATGGTGTCAAAAACCTTGGCGAGATCTAGATAGGCTGTGTGAACCACCTTACACTCGTCTACAGCTTTGGTGCCTGCTTCAAAGAAGTCTATCAGGTTTAGGAGACATGATCTGCCTTTTACAAACCCAAACTGGGTGGGATTCAGAGTTTGGAGATTACCAATGCTTTTGTGTATAAGATCCAGGATGATACATTCCATGGCCTTGCAGACCAGATTCATTAGGCTAATGGGGCGGTAGTTCCTGGGGTCCATGGTGGCTCCCCCTTTGTGGAGTGGGATATCCATCACTGTGCACCATTCAGTGGACACAAAGCCTGAGGTGAGGCTATGATTGAACATGGTGCTTAGGTGGAGTGCCAGTTCATTCTGCAGTTCATGTAGAACGCAGCCTGGGATGTTGTCAGGTCCCATGGATGCTGTGTTCATGGCTTTGGAGAGTGTGGGTTTTACCTGTGCAGCCGTGATTACAGGAACTTTGCATTCTTTTGGTATAGAGATGGGCCCTTTAAGGGGTGAGAGGGGGGTAAAGTTTGCACTGAACCTATCTGCCAGTATGTTGACAATATCAGTTGGTTCTGTATATTTAGTGCCATTGTGCTGTAACTCAGAGCAGATCTGAGTGTTGCCATTGAGATCTTTTTGTGACCGTAGTTACATTGCTTTGGTCATACTCATTCCTATTCCAGTTTTGTAATATCCTCTTTCCTTAAAATTATCAACCAGCCTCTCTTCTTCCTTCAAATAACCTTCATCTCTGGTACAACGCTTGGAAATCCGAATAGCAATGGAATAGATGCCATATGAGAGTTTGCTGACAGGGGGATAGTAGATGTCAATCTGATCTGAAGCCTCTTGGAATTAGTACTAGAAAATAATATATTTATCTATGGGAATACCTACCATTGTCAGAAATGTGGGGTTGCCATGGACACCACTTGTGACAAAAGTTATGTGAACCTTGTCCTGGCACAATGGGAAAAGGAATGGAATATTGATGAATGTAATATACGGCATGATCATATATTATTTTACAACAGATTTGTGGATGATGTTTTCCTTCTATGTGAAGGAAATGAAGCCACGCTAGATGAGTTTGTTGGATACTTAACAAAAACCACCACATTCTTGAAATTTGATGTTAAGACATCGAACCAAGAGACTGAGTTTTTGGATGTGAAGCTGCACCTGGATTCTAAGAAAGGCATTGAAATTGATGTATTTAGGAAACCTATGTGGCGTAATCACATGCTTCACTTTTCTAGTATGCATCCTAGGCATATTTTTCGTAATATAGTGGATAATCAGGTCACTCGTATTTCCAAGCATTGTACCAGAGATGAAGTTTTTTTGAAGGAAGAAGAGAGGCTGGTTGATAATTTTAAGGAAAGAGGATATTACAAAACTGGAATAGCAATGAGTATGACCAAAGCAATGGAACTACGGTCACAAAAAGGACAACCTTACTATTTGAAATGATAAGACTATGAGACAACAAAGCTTAAAGCTCCACCAGAGAATAAACTTAAGATGTACTCTTACATATGGTACTGGTAGCTAGATTCTATGTGATGTTGTTAAGAAATATTGGCCTGTATTGATGTCAGATACTAAGATAAGAGAGATAGTTGGGGACACCGCAAGATTTGTATTCAGAAACAAGAAAAATTTGAAAAGATTGTTATGCCACAAAGGTGGCTATAATGATGTCAAGGGAACCGATGCTGATATCTCAAAATATACATGCAAAGGTACTACGAAATGTGGCTTTTGCAAAGCCTGTTATTCGATTAATATAAATAATACTTTTATGCATCCGAAGACAGGAAGAAGCTATTATTTCCAAGGTTATGCTACTTGTAGTAGTAAAAATGTTGTATATATTGCTACATGTGCCCCTGTTCAGCCTATTACATAGGTAAAATGAACAGGATGCTTAAGGAACATATTCTTCATCATTTATCTGACATAAGGAATATGGTGGAAACAAATGCCTTGTACGCACGTGTAAAAAGTAACAATACCTATTCTTTTAAGTTTATGGTGCTCTCTGATATAAAGGAGACACTAAGAGGAGGCGATCTATTTAACAAAATAGATTTGGAAGAGACGAACTGGACAATGAAGTTGAGGGCTGACTGTCCTCCAGGGTTAAAAGGAGTAATACTGCTTAAACCAATTCTGAAAGAACAGGGCTTGAATAGGAAGAGCTAGGGCTTCTCCAATTGGGAAAGCCCTATTGGCTAAATAAGAAGGTGTGTTGTATCTGAGCTGTTTGACTGGAGCAAGCTAGTCATTCACTAAAAATATGATGTAATGAATCACAGGGTTGTGATTGGATCTTTTAAGTTTTTAATCTATGGACTCGGGCCTAGAGAATAGGATCTGAAGAAGGCTACAGCCGAAACTGCTTTTCCTTTTTGCCTGAGTTTGGCTCTGGTTTTGAATAAAGATTTTTATGTGTATTTGTAGTCAGTGCATGGTGGTACATCCATTTTTGGTCTCTCTCTGGAAAAAGCCACACATTATCCCTCTGCACAAAGGAGGAAATTCAAAAGACATTAATAACTTTAGACCTATAGCAATCTTATTTACCCTCACCAAAATACTTGAAAAATGTATTCAAAAACAATTGCTAGACTATCTACTACAGGAAGAACTCCTATCCCCTACACAATATGGCTTTCTTCCTTCTCGTAGTAC
Source organism: Protopterus annectens (assembly GCF_019279795.1). NCBI lineage: Eukaryota > Metazoa > Chordata > Ceratodontiformes > Protopteridae > Protopterus > Protopterus annectens. Next base: position 435,001,629 of record NC_056741.1, on the reverse strand, counting down.
TAGCACTACCATTCTAACCTATATAGATAATGTCAATAAAGCTAGAGGTAACAGCAAACTAGTTTATTCCTTATTTCTAGACTTGACTAAAGCCTTCAACACAGTTTGTCACAGCAAACTCCTACTTCAAATGTTTTCACTAGGTCTGTTCCAGTGCACCCTTCTATGGTTCAAAAGCTACCTGTCGAATAGGTATCAGTTAGTAAAATGGCACTCCACACTCGCTCATTACCTCCCAATCACCACTGGTGTACCACAAGGCTCTACCCTTAGTCCCCTCCTCATTAACATTTTCACCAACACCCTCTATACATCCACACAACAAGCCACCCTAATATAATATGTAGATGATTCCACTCTCATTTGCACATCTGACATGGTACACCTCCAAATAATTACTCAGCAAGCTTTAACAGACACTGAAACATGGCTTTGTAACTCACAACTCATACTCATCCCAAAAACAACCAAACTACTACTTTTTTCCACAAATCCCTCCCTCATGAAAAAACAAAATTTAAAGTCCTTTCTCTCTTGATAATACAACCATTGAAGTCACTTGACTTCTCATAGCAAACTATTAGGGGTGATACTGGATGATCATCTTACGTTCGACCTGCAGATACAAAATTGCACAATAAAAACTCATCAAAAACTATTGATGCTTTCCAGAGTCAAAAACTTACTCACCAACACAACTAAAACTACACTTGTTACTGCTTATCTCCTCCCCACACTTTTTCATGGTCCTCCCATCCTTACTAATCTCCAGGCTTCACAAAAATTAAAACTTGAACAATGCTATAACAAAGTTGCTAAATTTGCAGCAAATTCCCCTTTCAGAACCCACCTTTGTATAGCACTAAAAAGCCTAACTTGGTTAGAAATGCCTCATCTACTAACATATACACAGCTTCTTACCACCTATAAAAGTATCTAGCATCCATCAGCCTGTCCAGCACTAAAAACATTCTACACAACTATGTTCTAACTTGGTCACTGTGATCCAGTGACCAAAAACACCTGTCTGTCTGCAAACCTATCAAATCTGCTGGGCATTGTCTGTACTTGTACAAGGTTGCTAAGGCCTGGAACTCCTTACCTGTATTCATCAGATCAATACCCTCCCTCCCATCTTTCAAAAAGACTCTGAAAGACTTCCTAGCTAAAATCTGGCTCTGTTCCTGCTCAAAACCAGGATAACCTATATCCCTAAATGTGAACAGGTACCTTTTATTCCTTATACCGCCTTACTCTCCCTTCTTCACTTACTTCCTTACTTCTATGAAATTCTCTTCTCTGACTTTCTCTCTAAATATACAATAAGCCTGTTTTTCCCTCACTTCACATTGCATTTCCTGTTTGTATTAAGCTAACTTTAATTTCTCTACAAGCTGTCTAAAATTTCTCTAACTATTAAATGATTGTCATATAACTCAAATCGATTTTTAACCAATGTTTTGATATTATGTCTAATTTGTTATAATTATTTAAACAACAAATGTTTTTGCTTTATTTTTAAAGATTGTAAAATTATTGTTCTTAAAATGTTTTGTAATAATGTGAAGCTTTTCTCCCCAGGCATGAGCTTCTACCCAGTCAGACTTTCCTGGTAATCAAATGTCAATACATAAATACATACATACATACATACATACATAAATAAATAAATAAATAAACTTCAAGACTTGTAGATTTAAATTTGCTGCTTCCATATACAACAATAAGAAATAACAGTAAAAACATAAAGGTGCATGAAGCTGATGCTTGGTGGAGACTGTTCAGTAAAGAGATACAATGGTCATACTAGGGAAGCAGAGATCACCAAGAATGATGCCACAATATGAAGACAAGATGATCAATTTCAACAATTGGCTTAAGTACTGGTGTCATTCAAAGGGGATCCAATGCCTGTCAGCTTGGGATGATATGCTCGACAAGCCACGATGCTTTGCTAGGGATGGCTTGCACCTGTCACCCCTGGGCTTTCGGATATTGGCAAAGGCTCTTGCTACCCCCATAGTGCCTTTTTTAGGCAAGGCTCAAAAGACAAACCCACCTCCATAGGTATCACAAGGGATAAGAAACTAAGAGTAATGCTACTCAACGCCAGAAGTCCAAACCTCAAGATGCACGCACTCGAAACTCTCCTTAGCATGGAAAACATCGATATCTGTGCAGTAACAGAAACCTGGTTCAGGGCTCCCGAGAGCACCCCAGCACTACCAGGTTATACCTCATACCATACTTTTCGGCCCCAAAACTTGGACCGAACCACAAAAGGAGGGGGAGTATCGATATTCATCAAAGATACCCACACCTCCAGGTTGGTGGCAAAGCACGAAGCATCAGAGACTATCCATGTGCAACTAACAGTGGGTAAAACTGCCTTCCAGTTTATAGCCTGCTACAGACCACCCTCCCAAACCCAGGAACCCCACTCAGCCTTCCTGAGAACACTGGAAAATATGAAGGACTCTTCAAACACCATTATATTGGGCGACTTCAACTACCCAAACATAGACTGGGAGCATTACTCTAGCTCCAACACCCTAGCCCAAAGGTTCCTAGAATTTATAAACTCAAATGCTATGGAACAACTTGTTACCACTCCCACAAGAGGGGAAAACATACTGCACCTGATCATCACCAACATGGGGACTCTATGCTCCAGACCAGAAGTGTATCCCTCACTGGTAAGATCAGACCATAAACAAATCTCACTGGATATTCACATCCCGACCCCACCCCCTGCCCAGAAAACCACAGTGAAAAACTTCTCTAAAGCAAATTTCACACTCCTCAAAACTGAGGTGGAATCCTTCAAAGCCCCCGGGCCTGTGGAAAATACGGCCCAGACCACAGAATCCTTTATAAACGCATTCTATGAACACCTTCAGGAATGCATGGATCATGCGATCCCAAATAAAACCAAGACCCAATCCTCCAAAGGCAGATGTCCTGTCTGGTGGACCCCAGTCATAAACAAACTATACAATAGAAGGAGGAAGCTACTAAATGATAGAGCAAAATCCCAAAAAGGGAAGACATCACTGATCAGTATTAGCAAAAAACTACGGGCACACATAAAATTGTCTAAGGCCAGCTTCGAGAGAAAAATTGCACAGGACACTAAGGATAATCACAAGGCTTTCTTTAGTTATGTTAGGAACCTGGGTGGTAATTCCCAGATATGCTCAGAATTAGTCCAAAATGACAAAAAATACACCGAACCCACAGACATTGCCAACATCTCAGCTGACAGATTCAGCACAAACTTCTCCCCCCCCCTCCCCACCAAAAGGGCAAATATCTATCCCAGCAGAGTGCTGCCCCCCTGACATCTCAGATGCTCAGGTAAGAGCCGCCCTCTCCAAAGCAAAAAACACAGCATCAATGGGACCAGATGGTGTCCTGGGCTGCGTCCTACATGAACTCCAAGAAGAGCTAAACCCAAACATAAAACTACTGTTCAATCTCAGCCTTACTACAGGATATGTGCCCAAAGAGTGGCATACAGCAACAGTGGTCCCTCTCCATAAAGGTGGTGCCTCAACGGATCCTGGAAACTATCGCCACATAAGCCTGACTAGCTTGGTCTGCAAAGCTATGGAAAGGATCATCATGGACCTTATAAATAAAGATATTGGGGACCTACAAACACTGGATCCTACCCAGTTCGGCTTTGTTAAGGGCAGATCCTGCCTCTTAAACCTGGTTGATTTCTTTGAAACAGTCACCAAGGCCATTGACGAGGGGAAGGTGGTCCACACAGCCTACCTGGACCTCACAAAAGCCTTTGATACAATACCCCACTCGGGCATTATAGATAAGCTCACCAGCTTAAATTTAAACCCCTATGTCACTAGATGGATTGCAAACTGGCTCAAGGACAGAACCCACATGGTTAGAATTGCTGGAGCCATGTCAGACTCCAAACCAGTTACAAGTGGTGTCCCACAAGGCTCAGTCCTGGGACCTCTCTTGTTCGGTATATATTTCTCGGAGGTACAGGCCAACACGGAAGGACTGTGGCTGACCAAGTTCGCAGATGACTGCAAGCTGGGCGCCATAATAGACTCTCCAGTCTCCCAAAAGGGCCTCATAGAAACAGACAACTGGTGCCAGAGCCATGGCCTCAAGCTAAATTCCAAAAAGTGTATAGTCATCCCCTTTGGCAAAAACAAAGTGCCCACAAATTACCACATAGGTGGTAATCCATTAAGTACAGAAGAAGTAATTAGGGACCTGGGGACCCAAGTTGATAGCAATCTCTCATTTGACAACCACATGGCCAAAGTGGTTAGAAAAACATTTTATATAGCCCACCTAATCATGAAGGGATTCACATCTAGATCAGGGGATGTCATCGTGCCTCTTTACCCATCCCTCATCAGGCCCATAATTGAGTACAATGCCCATTTTGGGATGTACCTTACCAGACACCTGCAGCAACTGGAAAGACCCCAAAAGTACCTCACCAAGAGGATCAAAGGGCTCAAACAGATGCCATATGCTGCCCGGTTAAAGAAAATCCAGCTCTACTCAGTGGCATACCACCTGTTCAGAGGCGATCTGTGCCTGACGTATAAAGCCATGTCCAACCCGGAATTAATGGACATGCTGCATCTCAGAAAATCCAAATCCCATCGAGCTACACGCTCGAGAGACTTGAACCTCAGCACTGAAATAAATAGGACATGCTGGAGGGACAGATTCATAACCCAGAGGCTCCCTTCACTCTGGAATAAAATCCCAGTCCAGGTTAGGCAGAGTCCCTCATTGACTCTCTTCAAGAGGAATCTTGATGAGTGGATGGGAGATCGTAGGTTTACCCCGGGTATCACTTCTGTGTCACTGTTAGACAGAGGCACAGTATACTAACCTCGAAAAAGGGCATAGCAAAATAAATTTAAAATGGGTGGCGAAAGCCAAACACATTCTGGCTAGGCTTATAAATGCCCTAGGGCAGATTGCCTAGTATGAACCTAAGAACCTATGAACCTGTATGTGAAGCAATGCACCATAAAAGAAACAAGATGTGAACCCAATTAGAAAGCAGCACAAATTAAAGTAGAAGGGACTAAGAAATACAGAATACCCAAATACCCTAAACAAATGCAAAAAAGCCAATTCAGGCAAATAGGGATGTGAGCTGTGATAGTAAGTGATCATACAATCCAATAGGTGCAGGTTCATTGAGTAACAGTTTTCCAAATTTGTTTAACTGTGCTTGACTGAAAGTCAATCCACTTCTATTGTGCGAGACAAAGGTGCACAACAATGGGATTTTTCATTATTATCCACTGTGTGTAACTGTAGAATTGGTATATATGAATTAGAGCAGCATAGGAGATATGGATTGGTTAGCTCCACCCTCATTTTTTCTGTTTCATAGTACTGGTGAGTTCTGTTTCACAATGTAAAAAAAAAATGAAGAAATACAAATAATAGTAAGACAAATTAGTGTAACATAGGTAAACTATATTATTTATACATTCTGCAAAAAAAAAAAAAAACAGTCAGTAACAGTGAAGCCTAACATGCTAAAGAGTGAGGATAAAAAGTTGACAGTACACAGAAGAAAAACAAAACATTTCACAAAAATGGTTCTGTTGAATGAGTTGCAGATCCTCCTTTGGGGTATGGAAGTTTCAAAAATAGTAACATACTTCAAGAGTACACAAAGAAGAATAAATTATTTTTAATCAGTGGTAGGAAAAAAACTAAATTGTTAGTTAAAACTTCACCATAAGAAACTTAGTAGGAAAATGGTCACAATATCTTACAAATGACAGCTTGAGTGCACACATTCAGAGAAAGATGGTGACTTTCATGTAGTGTAACAGCTAAAAGTGATACCTCACAGTCAGTGCAGCACTTAAAAGTGATAACACACATAAACTGCAACACCTAAGAGTGACCCAAGAGGGATAAGTCACATGCAGTGTAACACCCAAGAGTAATAACTCACAGGCAGTGCAAAAACTAAGAATAATAACTCAAAAGCAGTGCAACACCGAAGAGTGATAACTCACAAGCACTGTAACAACTAAAAGTAGCAACTCACAAGCAGTGCAACACCTAAGAGTGACGACTCACAGGCAGTGCAACACCTAAGAGTGACGACTCACAGGCAGTGCAACACCTAAGAGTGATGACTCACAGCCAGTGCAACACCTAAGAGTGATGACTCGCAGGCAGTGCAACACCTAAGAGTGATGACTCACAGGCAGTGCAACACATAAGAGTGATGACTCACAGGCAGTGCAACACCTAAGAGTGATGACTCACAGGCAGTGCAATACCTAAGCATGATGACACACAGGCAGTGCAACACCTAAGAATGGAGGAAGTAAAAAGCAAAGTACTTTCAAAAGAGTTTTCATTTATACCAGCTCAGTTGGCAAATTTCACTAAGGTACTTGTTAACTTTTAACTCTGTGTAAGGAAATTGAACTTATAGTACATCCTACATGATGTTTTACAGTTCAGTTCTAAGAAAAATCATTTAACTAAGAGAAGCACTTATGATCCGTCTTTACACGGTTCTTTGAAAGTTTTCCATGATTCCTGTGAAGAGGATTTTAGGAAAAAATTAAAGAATATACTGAAAAAATACAATGTCCCTTGAGAAGAAAGAGTTGCACACAAGGAATTATCCAAAAACAAGGATGTAAGAATTATGAAAGTAGATACGGGGGCATGGTGGTGGTGGTTATGGACAGTGGCAATTACCAGTTAGCCATTTCCAGCATGCTGCAAGATGTTACTGTTTATGAAGAAACCACAGTGGGTAACATCAAGAAATGTTTTTCAACTATAGATGGGGATCTCAATGATCTTCTCACTCAAGACAACATTGATTATGAGACCTTCACATTTTTACAAGTTTAGCTATTGAAGATGGTGAGGATTTTTGGTATACCCAAAGTAAATAAGAGCCATCTCAATCCTCCATTTTGACTGGTTATGGCAGCTGACAATTACAAGACTGAACCAATCTCCATGTACCTTGAACACATTCTTAATCCCATTGTGTAGAAATCAGACTTTTACATCAGAGACTCATGGCATCTATTGGATTTACTTAAAGAAATCCAGACACCTACTAGTGGATTCAAATTTGGTCAAATGAATGTTACTTCTCTCTACATGAGCACTGATCAAGAGACAGGCATTGAGTTTGTCCAGAATTACCTTACTATGTTCACTGGCTTTAACAACACCATGATTAACACAGTCTGCTCTTTGCTGGAAATTGCCCTGGACAATAACTTTTTCACCTTTGGAGGAAAACATTACAAACTAAAGTCAGGGGTGGCTAGGGTAGCCCTTGTTTTTGCCAACATCATGTCATGGTGGGAACAAGAGTATTTCAAACCTCACCAGTTACACCAGAAGGTGGCATTCTTCGAAAGGTTTATTGATGACCTGTTGATTGTGTGGAACGGATCTGAGGATCAGTTCAGTGAACTATTTGAATGGTTCAATACGAGAACCAATTTCTTAAAATTCACTGTCAGTAGATTTGGAAGGTCTGTCAATTTTTTAGACATTCATTTGTATTTTAATGGTTCCGATGGCCACATTGAGAGTAAGATCTATAGGAAAGAAATATTTTTGAACAACTATCTACATAGACACAGTCAATGCCCATATCACATGAAGAAGAGTGTGGTTAAAGGACAGTTCATAAGGCTCAGCAGATTGACAAGCAGTGACAAAATTTTCAATGAAGAAACAGAGATACTTAAACATTTTTTCATAGCCTGTGGTTATGACTGTGATTGGTTACCCAACATCATTGGTGAAAGTTATTTCCTGCGAACTGGGAAAGCTAGACCAATCTTTCAAGAGGATTGAAACAGTGGCTCATTGGCCACCCTAGAGACTCACACCTCCCAGACATGTCCATCGATTGGGATACAGAGGTGCGTTTCCACTACCCATTATCATTGATATGACTATTATCTAAGATATCATTCAGAGCAACTGGAAAATAGGTATAGGTATAGGTATAGGTTCGTACTAGGCTAACTGCCCTTGGGAGCCATTTTTTAAACCTAGCCAATTATCCCTTGTGAGACTCAAACCCTGCACCTTGTGTTTATATGGCAAAAACCTTAACCATTAGGCCACCCTCCCAAGCGAGATAATATTAGGAAATGGGGATGTAGCAAGAATTTTAGGACAACACCTGATTTTCACATAGAAAATGGGGGAACTTAATTAAATCCATGTTGGAAAAACAAAATGGCTCTAGGAAAATTGGAGACAGTACCTGTGGGACTTTCAAATGTGGCAAGTACTAGCGATGTTGCTTCATCTTGAACACTATCAACTTTGTCATTAGTCATTTAAACTTAGACATAATTGCACACCAAAGGTACAATTGTGATTCCAAAGGAGTTGTTTATTTTGCTCATAGGTTCATAATTTCATAGGTAGACCCTAGGGCCTATACAAGCCTAGCCATAATGATTCCCTGGCTATTGCTTTCCACAAATATTTACTTTTCTGGACCCCTGTCTAGCAGGGCTGTTGATGTGATCCCTGGGGTGAATATCTCCCATCCAGTCATCAAGGTTCCTCTTGAAAAGGGCCATTGAGGCACTCTGCCTGATATGTATGGGCAGCCTATTCCAGAGTATGGGGAGTCTCTGGGTCAGGAGCCTATCCCTCCAGCATGTTTTACTCATTGTGATGACAAGGTTAAGATCCCTGGAGCATGTGGCTCGGAGGGATGGGGATTTCTTTAAGTGTAGCATGTCCAACAACTCTGGGTTTGACATGGCCTTGTATGTTAGGTAGAGATCTCCTCTGAGTAGGTGATATGCGACAGAGTATAGCTGGAGTTTCTTTAGACAGTCAGCATAAGGCATCTGTTTTAGGCCTGTGATTCTTTTTGTGAGGTATTTCTGCGGCCTTTCTAGTTGTTGCAGATGTCTTGTGAGGTGCATAACAAATGGGGCATTGTATTCTATAATGGGTCTAAAGAGGGATGAGTAAAGAGGGACAATGACCTCCTTTTTTCTGGATGAAAAGCACTTAGTGATAAGATGTGCCACACAGAAGGATTTTCTAACTGTTGTGGCTATGTGGTTATCAAAGGTGAGACCTGTCCACCTGTGTCCCTAGGTCTCTAACCACACTTTCGGTGTTTAATGTACTGCCACTTATGTGGTAGTTCATAGGTACGTGGTTTTTCCCAAAGGGGACAACTATATACATTTTTTTGGCATTAAGCTTAAGCCCATGGCTCTGACACCAGGCATCTGTTTTGGTAAGGCCCTTTTGTAGTATATCCACATCATTTGGCTCACTGTGATTCTTGTGCCTGTTTTAATATTGGAAAAACCATTAGGAAATTTTCTCACAGAATATGCGAATATTCACTGACTATCAAGAAAAGACAAATTGGTAATGCCCTAGCGAGACATGCTCCACAATGTGAAGATTACAAAAATTTCCAGTTCTTTGTGCTAGATTCTATGGATACTAATGACTTTGTTTGCAAATATAATGTGAGGTTAGAGTGCCATGCATCAAAATGGTAAATAAGATAAAATTCAGACAAGCCTCCTGGTCCGAATGAAACTATTAATATAAAATGTTTCCTACTAGCAAAACGTTCTGATTATGATTGTGCAATACCATCAGTAAATAAGTTATATTTATCATTTTTTCTTGGTATTTCTCTTTTAGAATTAATTCAGCTGGGGAAAAAGGGATTAGGCAGTGTGAAAACTAATTATGATGACACACAGGCAGTGTGAAAACTAATTATGATGACACACAGGCAGTGTGACACCTAAGAGTGACAACTCGCAGGCAGTGCAACACCCAAGCGTGATAACTCAAAAGCAGTGTAAAACCTAACAGTGATAAGCCACAAGTGATGTAACACCTAAGAGTGATAATTCACAGGCGGTGTAACACCTAAGAGTGGAAAGTTACAGACAGTGCAATAATAAAGAGTGGTACCTCGCAGGCAGTGAAAAACCTAAAAGTGACAACTCACAGGCAGCACAACACCTAAGAGGGATAACTCATGGACAATGTAACACCTAAGAGTGAAAACCCATAGGCAGTGTAACACCAAAGAGTAATAACTCATGGGCAGTGTAACACCTAAGAGCGAAAACTCAGAGGCAGTGTAACACCTAAGAGTGATAACTGATGAGCAGTGTAACACCTATGATTCATAACTCACAGGGAGAGCAACACCTAAGTCGGATAACTCACAGGCAGTATCACACCTACAAGTGATAACTCACAGGCAGTGTAACACCTAAGAGTGATAACTCATGGACAGTGTAACACCTTAGAGTGAAAACTCAAAGGCAGTGTAACAGGTAAGAGTGATAACTCATGGGCAGTGTAACACCCAAGAGTGATAACTGATGAGCAGTGTAACACATATGATTGATAACTCACAGCCAGAGCAACACCTAAGTCTGATAGAGTGATAACTGATGAGCAGTGTAACACCTATGATTGATAACTCACAGGCAGAGCAACACCTAAGTCTGATAACTCACAGGCAGTATCACACCTACAAGTGATAAATCACAGGCAGTGTAACACCTAATAGTGGAAACTCACAGACAGTGCAACAACTAAGAGTGGTACCTCACAGGCAGTAAAACACCTAAAAGTGGCAATTCACAGGCAGTGCAACACTTAAGAGTGATAACTCATGGACAGTGTAATATCTCAGAATGAAGACTCACAGGCAGTGTAACACATAAGCGTGATAACTCGCGGGCAGTGTAACACCGAAGAGTGATAACTCATGGGCAGTGTAACACCTAAGAGTGATAACTGATGAACAGTGTAACACCTATGATTGATAACTCACAGGCAGAGCAACACCTAAGTCTGATAACTCATAAGCAGTATCACACCTACAAGTGAAAACTCACAGGCAGTGTAACACCTAAGAGTGAAAAATCACAGACAATGTAACGCCTAAGAGTGATGCACAGGCAGTGTAACACCTAAGAGTGATAACTTGTGGACAGTGTAACACCTAAGAGTGATAACTGATGAGCAGTGTAACACCTATGATTCATAAATCATAGGCATAGCAACACTTAAGTCTGATAACTCACAGGCAGTATCACACCTACAAGTGATAACTCACAGGCAGTGTAAAACCTAAGAGTGGAAACTCGCAAACAGTGCAACAACTAAGAGTGGTACCTCACAGGCAGTGAAACACCTAAGAGTGAAAACTCACAGGCAGTGTAACACCCAAGTGTGATAACTCATAGGCAGTGTAACACCTAAGAGGGGAAACTCACAGGCAAGTCAACACTGAAGAGTGATAACTCACAGACAGTTTAACACTTAAGAGTGAAAACACATGGGCATTGTAACACCTAAGAGTGATAATTGATAAGCAGTGTAAAACCTAAGATTGATAACTCACAGGCAGAGCAACACCTTAGTCTGATAACTCACAGGCAGTATCACACCTACAAGTGATAACTCACAGGCAGGATAACACCTAAGATTGGAAACTCACAGACAGTGCAACAACTAAGAGTGGTACCTCACAAGCAGTGAAACACCTAATAAAGACAACTCACAGGAAGTGCAACACCTAAGAGTGATAACTCATGGACAGTGTAACACCTAAGAGTGATAACTGATGAGCAGTGTAACACCTATGATTGATAACTCACAGTCAGAGCAACACCTATGTCTGATAATTCACAGGCAGTATCACCCCTCAAGTGATACTCACAGGCAGGATAACAGCTAAGAGTGGAAACTCACAGACAGTGCAAGAACTAAGAGTTGTACCTCACAGGCAGTGAAACACCTAATAGTGACAACTTACAGGAAGTGCAACACCTAAGAGTGATAACTCATGGACAGTGTAATACCTAAGAGTGATAACTGATTAGCAGTGTAACACCTATGATTGATAACTCACAGGCAGAGCAACATTTAAGTCTGATAATTTACAGGCAGTATCACACCTACAAGTGATAACTCACAGGCAGTGTAACACATAAGAGTGGAAACTCACAGACAGTGCAACAACTAAGAGTGGTACTTCACAGGCAGTGCAACACCTAAAAGTGACAACTCACAGGCAGTGCAACACCTAAGAGTGATAACTCATGGACACTGTAACACCTAAGAATGAAAACTCACAGGCAGTGTTAGCACCTAAGAGGGATAACTCATGGACAGTGTGACACCTAAGAGTGAAAACTCACAGGCAGTGTAACACCTAAGAGTGATAACTCGTGGACAGTGTAACACCTAAGAGTGATAACTGATGAGCAGTGTAACACCTATGATTTATAAATCATAGGCATAGCAGCACCTAAGTCTGATAACTCACAGGCAGTATCACACCTACAAGTGATAACTCACAGGTAGTGTAACACCTAAGAGTGATAACCCATGGGAAGTGTAACACCTAAGAGTGATAATTGATGAGCAGTGTAACACCTATGATTCATAACTCACAGGCAGACCAACACATAAGTCTGATAACTGAGAGGCAGTATCACACCTACAAGTGATAACTCACAGGCAGTATCACACCTACAAGTGATAACTCACAGGCAGTGTAACACCTAAGAGTGGAAACTCGCAGGCAGTGCAACACCTAAGAGTGATAACTCATGGACTATGTAACACCTAAAAGTGGAACTTCACAGGCAGTGTAACACCCAATTGTGATAACTCATGGGCAGTGTAACACCTAATAGTGGAAACTCACAGGCAAGTCAACACCTCAGAGTGATAACTCATGGACTCTGTAACATCTAAGAGTGAAAATTCACAGGCAGTGTAACACCCAAGTGTGATAACTCATGGGCAGTGTAACACATAAGAGTGGAAACTCACAGGCAAGTCAACACCTAAGAGTGATAACTCATGGACAGTTTAACACTTAAGAGTGAAAACTCAAAGGCAGTGTAACACCTAAGAGTGATATCTCTTGGGCAGTGTAAATCCCAAGAGTGATAACTAATGAGCAGTGTAACACATATGATTGATGACTCACAGGCAGAGCAATACCTAAGTCTGATAACTCACAGGCAGTATCACAGCTACAAGTGATAAATCACAGGCAGTGTAACACCTAATAGTGGAAACTCACAGACAGTGCAACAACTAAGAGTGGTATCTCACAGGCAGTAAAACAACTAAAAGTGGCAACTCACAGGCAGTGCAACACCTAAGAGTGATAACGCATAGACAGTGTAACACCTCAGAATGATGACTCACAGGCAGAGCAATACCTAAGTCTGATAACTCACAGGCAGTATCACACCTACAAGAGATAACTCACAGGCAGTGTAACACCTAAGAGTGGAAACTCACAGACAGTGCAACAACTAAGAGTGGTACTTCACAGGCAGTGAGACACTTAAAAGTGACAACTCACAGGCAGTGCAACACCTAAGAGTGATAACTCACAGACAGTGTAAAACCTAAGAGTGAAAACTCACAGGCAGTGTAACACCTAAGAGGGATAACTCATGGGCAGTGTAACACCTAAGAGTGATAACTGATGAGCCGTGTAACACCTATGATTGATAACTCACAGGCAGAGCAACACCTAAGTCTGAAAACTCATAAGCAGTATCACACCTACAAGTGAAAACTCACAGGCAGTGTAACACCTAAGAGTGAAAAATCACAGACAATGTAATGCCTAAGAGTGATGCACAGGCAGTGTAACACCTAAGTGTGATAACTTGTGGACAGTGTAACACCTAATAGTGATAACTGATGAGCAGTGTAACACCTATGATTCATAAATCATAGGCATAGCAACACCTAAGTCTGATAACTCACAGACAGTATCACACCTACAAGTGATAACTCACAGGCAATGTAACACCTAAGAGTGGAAACTCGTAGACAGTGCAACAACTAAGAGTGGTACCTCACAGGCAGTGAAACACCTAAAAGTGACAACTCACAGGCAGTGGAACACCTAAGAGTGATAACTCATGGACTCTGTAACACCTAGGAGTGAAAACTCACAGGCAGTGTAACACCCAAGTGTGATAACTCATAGGCAGTGTAACACCTAAGAGGGGAAACTCACAGGTAAGTCAACACCTTAGAGTGATAACTCACGGACAGTTTAACACTTAAGAGTGATAATTGATGAGCAATGTAAAACCTATGATTGATAACTCACAGGCAGAGCAACACCTTAGTCTGATAACGCACAGGCAGTATCACACCTACAAGTGATAACTCACAGGCAGGGTAACAACTAAGAGTGGAAACTCACAGACAGTGAAACACCTAATAGTGACAACTCACAGAAAGTGCAACACCCAAGAGTGATAACTGATGAGCAGTGTAACACATATGATTGATAACTCACAGCCAGAGCAACACCTAAATCTGATAGAGTGAAAACTGATGAGCAGTGTAACACCTATGATTGATAAGTCACAGGCAGAGCAACATGTAAGTCTGATAACTCACAGGCAGTATCACACCTACAAGTGATAACTCACAGGCAGTGTAACATCTAATAGTGGAAACTCACAGACAGTGCAACAACTATGAGTGGTACTTCACAGGCAGTGCAACACCTAAAAGTGACAACTCACAGGCAGTGCAACACCTAAGAGTGATAACTCAGGGACAGTGTAACACCTAAGAATGAAAACTCACAGGCAGTGTTAACACCTAAGAGGGACAACTCATGGACAGTGTGACACCAAAGAGTGAAAACTCACAGGCAGTGTAACACCTAAGAGTGATAACTCATGGGCAGTGTAACACCTAAGAGTGATAACTCATGAGCAATGTAACACCTATGATTGATAACTCACAGGCAGAGCAACACCTAAGTCTGATAACTCACAAGCAGTATCACACCTACAAGTGAAAACTCACAGGCAGTGTAACACCTAAGATTGAAAAATCACAGGCAATGTAACGCCTAAGAGTGATGCACAGGCAGTGTAACACCTAAGAGTGATAACACGTGGACAGTGTAACACCTAAGAGTGATAACTGATGAGCAGTGTAACACCTATGATTCATAAATCATAGGCATAGCAACACCTAAGTCTGATAACTCACAGGCAGTATCACATCTACAAGTGATAGCTCACAGGCAGTGTAACACCTAAGAGTAATAACCCATGGGAAGTGTAACACCTAAGAGTGATAACTGATGAGCAGTGTAACACCTATGATTCATAACTCACAGGCAGACCAACACATAAGTCTGATAACTCAGAGGCAGTATCACCCCTCAAGTGATAACTCAGAGGCAGTATCACCCCTCAAGTGATAACTCACAGGCAGTATCACACCTACAAGTGATAACTCACAGGCAGTGTAACACCTAAGAGTGGAAACTCGCAGACAGTGCAACAACTAAGAGTGGTACCTCACAGGCAGTGAAACACCTAAAAGTGACAACTCACAGGCAGTGGAACACCTAAGAGTGATAACTCATGGACTCTGTAACACCTAGGAGTGAAAACTCACAGGCAGTGTAACACCCAAGTGTGATAACTCATAGGCAGTGTAACACCTAAGAGGGGAAACTCACAGGTAAGTCAACACCTTAGAGTGATAACTCACGGACAGTTTAACACTTAAGAGTGATAATTGATGAGCAATGTAAAACCTATGATTGATAACTCACAGGCAGAGCAACACCTTAGTCTGATAACTCACAGGCAGTATCACACCTACAAGTGATAACTCACAGGCAGGGTAACAACTAAGAGTGGAAACTCACAGACAGTGAAACACCTAATAGTGACAACTCACAGAAAGTGCAACACCCAAGAGTGATAACTGATGAGCAGTGTAACACATATGATTGATAACTCACAGCCAGAGCAACACCTAAATCTGATAGAGTGAAAACTGATGAGCAGTGTAACACCTATGATTGATAAGTCACAGGCAGAGCAACATGTAAGTCTGATAACTCACAGGCAGTATCACACCTACAAGTGATAACTCACAGGCAGTGTAACACCTAATAGTGGAAACTCACAGACAGTGCAACAACTATGAGTGGTACTTCACAGGCAGTGCAACACCTAAAAGTGACAACTCACAGGCAGTGCAACACCTAAGAGTGATCACTCAGGGACAGTGTAACACCTAAGAATGAAAACTCACAGGCAGTGTTAACACCTAAGAGGGACAACTCATGGACAGTGTGACACCAAAGAGTGAAAACTCACAGGCAGTGTAACACCTAAGAGTGATATCTCATGGGCAGTGTAACACCTAAGAGTGATAACTCATGAGCAGTGTAACACCTATGATTGATAACTCACAGGCAGAGCAACACCTAAGTCTGATAACTCACAAGCAGTATCACACCTACAAGTGAAAACTCACAGGCAGTGTAACACCTAAGATTGAAAAATCACAGGCAATGTAACGCCTAAGAGTGATGCACAGGCAGTGTAACACCTAAGAGTGATAACACGTGGACAGTGTAACACCTAAGAGTGATAACTGATGAGCAGTGTAACACCTATGATTCATAAATCATAGGCATAGCAACACCTAAGTCTGATAACTCACAGGCAGTATCACATCTACAAGTGATAACTCACAGGCAGTGTAACACCTAAGAGTGATAACCCATGGGAAGTGTAACACCTAAGAGTGATAACTGATGAGCAGTGTAACACCTATGATTCATAACTCACAGGCAGACCAACACATAAGTCTGATAACTCAGAGGCAGTATCACCCCTCAAGTGATAACTCAGAGGCAGTATCACCCCTCAAGTGATAACTCACAGGCAGTATCACACCTACAAGTGATAACTCACAGGCAGTGTAACACCTAAGAGTGGAAACTCGCAGACAGTGCAACAACTAAGAGTGGTACCTCACAGGCAGTGAAACACCTAAAAGTGACAAGTCACAGGCAGTGCAACACCTAAGAGTGATAACTCATGGACTCTGTAACACCTAAGTGTGGAACTTCACAGGCAGTGTAACACCCAATTGTGAAAACTCATGGGCAGTGTAACACCTAATAGTGGAAATTCACAGGCAAGTCAACACCTAAGAGTGATAACTCACAGACAGTTTAACACCTAAGAGTGATAACTGATGAGCAGTGTAAAACCTAAGATTGATAACTTACAGGCAGAGCAACACCTTAGTCTGATAACTCACAGGCAGTATCACACCTACAAGTGATAACTCACAGGCAGGATAACACCTAAGATTGGAAACTCACAGACAGTGCAACAACTAAGAGTGGTACCTCACAAGCAGTGAAACACCTAATAAAGACAACTCACAGGAAGTGCAACACCTAAGAGTGATAACTCATGGACAGTGTAACACCTAAGAGTGATAACTGATGAGCAGTGTAACACCTATGATTGATAACTCACAGTCAGAGCAACACCTATGTCTGATAATTCACAGGCAGTATCACCCCTCAAGTGATAACTCACAGGCAGGATAACAGCTAAGAGTGGAAACTCACAGACAGTGCAAGAACTAAGAGTTGTACCTCACAGGCAGTGAAACACCTAATAGTGACAACTTACAGGAAGTGCAAAACCTAAGAGTGATAACTCATGGACAGTGTAATACCTAAGAGTGATAACTGATGAGAAGTGTAACACCTATGATTGATAACTCACAGTCAGAGCAACACCTATGTCTGATAATTCACAGGCAGTATCACCCCTCAAGTGATAACTCACAGGCAGTGTAACACCTAAGAGTGATAACTAATGGACAGTGCAACACCTAAGAGTGATAACTGATGAGCAGTGTAACAGCTATGATTGATAACTCACAGCCAGAACAACACCTAAGTCTGATAGAGTGATAACTGATGAGCAGTGTAACACCTATGATTGGAAACTCACAGACAGTGCAACAACTAAGAGTGGTACTTCACAGGCAGTGCAACACCTACAAGTGACAACTCACAGGCAGTGCAACACCTAAGAGTGATAACTCATGGACAGTGTAACACCTAAGAATGAAAACTCACAGGCAGACATATTGTTGATACCTCATAGCCAGAGCAACACCTAAGTCTGATAGAGTGATAACTGATGAGCAGTGTAACACCTATGATTGATAACTCACAGGCAGAGCAACATTTAAGTCTGATAATTTACAGGCAGTATCACACCTACAAGTGATAACTCACAGGCAGTGTAACACCTAAGAGTGGAAACTCACAGACAGTGCAACAACTAAGAGTGGTACTTCACAGGCAGTGCAACACCTAAAAGTGACAACTCACAGGCAGTGCAACACCTAAGAGTGATAACTCATGGACAGTGTAACACCTAATAATGAAAACTCACAGGCAGTGTTAACACCTAAGAGGGATAACTCATGGACAGTGTGACACCTAAGAGTGAAAACTCACAGGCAGTGTAACACCTAAGAGTGATAACTCGTGGACAGTGTAACACCTAAGAGTGATAACTGATGAGCAGTGTAACACCTATGATTTATAAATCATAGGCATAGCAACACCTAAGTCTGATAACTCACAAGAAGTATCACACCTACAAGTGATAACTCATAGGTAGTGTAACACCTAAGAGTGATAACCCGTGGGAAGTGGAACACCTAAGAGTGATAACTGATGAGCAGTGTAACACCTATGATTCATACCTCACAGGCAGACCAACACATAAGTCTGATAACTGAGAGGCAGTATCACACCTACAAGTGATAACTCACAGGCAGTATCACACCTACAAGTGATAACTCACAGGCAGTGTAACACCTAAGAGTGGAAACTCGCAGGCAGTGCAACACCTAAGAGTGATAACTCATGGACTCTGTAACACCTAAGAGTGGAACTTCACAGGCAGTGTAACACCCAATTGTGATAACTCATGGGCAGTGTAAAACCTAATAGTGGAAACTCACAGGCATGTCAACACCTAAGAGTGATAACTCATGGACTCTGTAACACCTAAGAGTGAAAATTCACAGGCAGTGTAACACCCAAGTGTGATAACTCATGGGCAGTGTAACACATAGGAGTGGAAACTCACAGTCAAGTCAACACCTAAGAGTGATAACTCATGGACAGTTTAACACTTAAGAGTGAAAACTCAAAGGTAGTGTAACACCTAAGAGTGATATCTCATGGGCAGTGTAAATCCCAAGAGTGATAACTAATGAGCAGTGTAACACATATGATTGATAACTCACAGCCAGAGCAACACCTAAGTCTGATAACTCACAGGCAGTATCACAGCTACAAGTGATAAATCACAGGCAGTGTAACACCTAATAGTGGAAACTCACAGACAGTGCAACAACTAAGAGTGGTATCTCACAGGCAGTAAAACAACTAAAAGTGGCAACTCACAGGCAGTGCAACACCTAAGAGTGATAACGTATGGACAGTGTAACACCTCAGAATGAAGACTCACTGGCAGTGTAACACCTAAGCATGATAATTCATGGGCAGTGTAACACCCAAGAGTGATAACTGATGAGCAGTGTAACACATATGATTGATAACTCACAGCCAGAGCAACACCTAAGTCTGATAGAGTGATAACTGATGAGCAGTGTAACACCTATGATAAATAGCTCACAGGCAGAGCAACATCTAAGTCTTATAACTCACAGGCAGTATCACACCTACAAGAGATAACTCACAGGCAGTGTAACACCTAAGAGTGGAAACTCACAGACAGTGCAACAACTAAGAGTGGTACTTCACAGGCAGTGAAACACTTAAAAGTGACATCTCACAGGCAGTGCAACACCTAAGAGTGATAACTCATGGACAGTGTAACACCTAAGAGTGAAAACTCACAGGCAGTGTAACACCTAAGAGGGATAACTCATGGGCAGTGTAACACCTAAGAGTGATAACTGATGAGCAGTGTAACACCTATGATTGATAACTCACAGGCAGAGCAACACCTAAGTCTGAAAACTCATAAGCAGTATCACACCTAAAAGTGAAAACTCACAGGCAGTGTAACACCTAAGAGTGAAAAATCACAGACAATGTAACGCCTAAGAGTGATGCACAGGCAGTGTAACACCTAAGTGTGATAACTTGTGGACAGTGTAACACCTAATAGTGATAACTGATGAGCAGTGTAACACCTATGATTCATAAATCATAGGCATAGCAACACCTAAGTCTGATAACTCACAGACAGTATCACACCTACAAGTGATAACTCACAGGCAATGTAACACCTAAGAGTGGAAACTCGTAGACAGTGCAACAACTAAGAGTGGTACCTCACAGGCAGTGAAACACCTAAAAGTGGCAACTCACAGGCAGTGGAACACCTAAGAGTGATAACTCATGGACTCTGTAACACCTAGGAGTGAAAACTCACAGGCAGTGTAACACCCAAGTGTGATAACTCATAGGCAGTGTAACACCTAAGAGGGGAAACTCACAGGCAAGTCAACACCTAAGAGTGATAACTCACGGACAGTTTAACACTTAAGAGTGAAAACTCACAGGCAGTGTAACATCTGAAAATGATAACTCATGGCCAGTGTAATACCTACAAGTGATAATTGATGAGCAGTGTAAAACCTATGATTGATAACTCACAGGCAGAGCAACACCTTAGTCTGATAACTCACAGGCAGTATCACACCTACAAGTGATAACTCACAGGCAGGATAACACCTAATAGTGGAAACTCACAGACAGTGCAACAACTAAGAGTGGTACCTCACAAGCAGTGAAACACCTAATAGTGACAACTCACAGGAAGTGCAACACCTAAGAGTGATAACTCATGGACAGTGTAACACCTAAGAGTGATAACTGATGAGCAGTGTAACACCTATGATTGATAACTCACAGTCAGAGCAACACCTATGTCTGATAATTCACAGGCAGTATCACCCCTCAAGTGATAACTCACAGGCAGGATAACACCTAAGAGTGGAAACTCACAGACAGTTCAAGAAGTAAGAGTTGTACCTCACAGGCAGTGAAACACCTAATAGTGACAACTTACAGGAAGTGCAACACCTAAGAGTGATAACTCATGGACAGTGTAATACCTAAGAGTGATAACTGATGAGCAGTGTAACACCTATGATTGATAACTCACAGTCAGAGCAACACCTATGTCTGATAATTCACAGGCAGTATCACCCCTCAAGTGATAACTCACAGGCAGTGTAACACCTAAGAGTGATAACTGATGAGCAGTGTAACAGCTATGATTGATAACTCACAGCCAGAACAACACCTAAGTCTGATAGAGTGATAACTGATGAGCAGTGTAACACCTACGTCTGATAACTCACTGGCAGTATCACACCTACAAGTGATAACTCACAGGCAGTCCAACACCTAAGAGTGGAAACTCACAGACAGTGCAATACCTAAGAGTGATAACTCACAGCCAGTGTAACACCTAAGAATGAAAACTCACAGACAGTGTAACACCTAAGAGTGATAACTCACAGCCAGTGTAACACCTAAGAATGAAAACTCACAGACAGTGTAACACCTAAGAGTGATAACTCATGGACAGTGTAACACCTAAGAGTGAAAACTCACAGGCAGTGTAACACCTAAGAGTGATACACAGGCAGTGTAACACCTAAGAGTGATAACTCACAGCCATTGTAACACCTAAGAGTTATAACTCACAGGGAGTGTAATGCCTAAGAGTGATAACTCACAGGCAGTGCAACACCTCAGAATGATAACTCACAGGCAGTATAACACCTAACAGTGATAACTAATGGGCAGTGTAACACGTTAGAGTCATAACTCATGGGCAGTGTAACACCTAAGAGTGATAACTCAAAGGCAGAGCAGCACCTAACAGTGATAACTCACAGGCAGTATAACAACTAAAAGTGATAACTCACAGTCAGTGTAACACCTAAGAATGATAACAACACCTAAGAATGTTAACTCATAGGCAATGTAATACCTTTCTCACTCTTCCTCAAAAGTTCAGCTGAGTCAGACACTCCTCAGCTTAGAGCATGAACAAATACCAACTCTAACCTTTAAGCTCAGCTCACCTAACCTAGCTTCACAGTACCTTATTCAGTGGAGTTTGTAAATGCCCTGTATACACATTCCTGTAATGCATCTCTTGTTGAACATACTGACTTCAAAAAAGGGTTGAAAGTCTGTCACATAAACGTTGCCAGCTTAAATGATGAAACAGACTTGTCTGAAACTTATACTTCCACTATAAACCTGACATTCACCACATCCGAATGTAGTTTAATTCTTGTTATAAGGATTCCTTTATTATGTGTCCATTACAGTACTTTTAGAAATGATCAGCCTGGTGGCAGAAGGAGGGATGGAGATATGCTGCATGCAAAGAAAGATTATAGTTCTTATCAAATATGTTGTGAAATATTTGATGTTACTGCTCAGAGCTGGATAATCATACAGTTCTCAGTTGAGAATGGTGCTGTATTACTGTTTGAATTTTTCTACATTTTCTCCACTGTACTCTTATCTCAACTCTTTTCCTTCTCCCTCTAATTTTGAGTATGTCCTTGAGGCACTTTAACCTAAACTTCTAAAATAAGCCTTATCCTATCAAGTAATTTTAATTTAAACTTTCTTAGCCTATATAAACAAAAGTTAACTCAGACTGTCTAATGTACAGGCTCTAATCAATTAATCATCATCCCTACTAGAGCTATTACAATCATTAATGCTAACACCCTCCTTGCCCTGATTTTAACCAACATCCTTCTTAGTTGTTTAGACATAATCCTCATTCCCAGCTCTCTTAGCAATCATACCAAGAGCATCTCCCATTGGTTTTTCAAGAAAACATAAGTCCCATCTGATTATGTCCTCATCCAATTAATTCTCCTCACTGCTAGTCTTTGCCCAGATCGTAAATTGATATGACCAACAGATGTACAGACATAATCACCCCACGCAACTCTCTTAGAAATCATTGTCAGGTCATCTTTCATCTATTCTTCAGGAAACAAAGATTCCAGTTATTTACATTAATGGGTGATTTTTTTCATTTGTTGAGGTCTAAAGATTCAGTCCTTCCCTGTCTTCTAAATCAAGTCACCTGGTCCCCTATGTATGACATATCGGATATAAAAGAACTCCCCATGTCTTCAAACACATTTCTTTCCATGTAGAAAAGCAAAAAATGAGTGATAATGGTAAGCTGTGCTCCCAAAAAACAGTCACATATCACGTAAAAACAACCAAAGAAAGCAACAGGCCATGGCTGTAGAAAAATAAAAGCAATTTATTCCACACAAGACAAAGGTGAGCGCTTTCGTGGACTAAGCAACTTCATCAGACAATAAAAACAGAACAAAGCCCCCATTTTATACCATTTCAGAACAACTCAATTGATAAAATCCTCACCTTCATTTAAAGGCACACAACATAAAAATTACCACTCTCAAGAGATTCACTGTGTCACCTGAAAAAAAGCTTTAAGTCAAATTGCACTTAAAATAAAATTCATAGCAAAGAGATGTACAAATAGGGACATATAAATATATAGGACTAAACATATGTAAGTACAACTACATAAGCAAATCCCCTGCCTAACAAAATAGGCTTAATATTTATTTTATCATTCAGTCCCTACCCTGTACTAGCTCTAAGTCTCACAATCCATTGGCCTGTTGCTTCCTTTGGTATGTCTTACATGACATTTCTTCCCATACAAAACTCCATATAGCCTGTGATAAGACTTATGTCCCCGTCTTTGCACACTATACATCTAAAACAGCTTACGAGAGCTAATCCAAGGGCCTCGTATACTTGAAAATCTTCTAACCTCCTTTCATTATGAATACTTCCTGCAAGTAAAACATAAAGTCTACAAAGTAGTTCAAATAGCCAAATTTCTGAGTTGGGAGATATTGTGTATTAAAGGTATAAAGGACACAGTGCAGCAAGTCTATTTATCAAACCTGTAGGGTGCTTTGTTATTGATGAGATTATGACTGCAAGTGCTATGTATTAGGAAGAATAGTCATAGGAATGCAGGCAGAAAGGAAGGCAAGAAAGAGTGGATGTAAAATAGGTAGCAATAGGGGTGGCAATAAGAATAAATAAGTAGGAAGTGTGTGTAGGAACAGATAAGTAGGAAGTGCATGTAGGAATAGATAAGTAGGAAGTGTGTGTAGGAACAGATAACTAAGAAGTGCATGTAAGAATAGATAAGTAGGAAGTATGTGTAGGAACAGATAAGTAGGAAGTGCATGTAGGAACAGATAGGAAGGAAGTGTGTGTAGGAACAGATAAGTAGGAAGTGCATGTAGGAATAGATAAGTAGGAAGTGTGTGTAGGAACAGATAAGTAGGAAGTGTATGTAGGAATAGATAAGTAGGAAGTGTGCATAGGAACAGATAAGTAGGAAGTGCATGTAGGAATATATAAGTAGGACGTATGTGTAGTTATACTGTGGCTAAAAAGAGTGGTGGTACTAGTAGAGCTGTGGGGGTGTTTGGGAGCATTGATTGGAGTTTAGGAAGAGCTATGGAGGAGTGAAAGTGACATTGGGAGATAGTAAAGGTTAGATAATATCTGGGATTGGGAAAAGACTGGCTAAGCTTCAGGCTTTCTACGCAGAGTTATAATCCTAGTGAGACCAGTCTGTAGTAAAAACAGACAGAAATTACAAAGCTGGCCTGTGTCAATGAAGGAGCAGAGCCATTTATCCATCACATGGGATTTTAATTGGGTTTTGAGTTCTTAGATTGAATTAGTGTTTATGGGATGTGGTTCCAGGCTTAGGCAATACTACTTGAATACAGGGAGTCTCCTGAACTACAGTATGCATTGGTGATAGTGAGAAGCAATTTATCTCTAGAACGTGAAGCCCTGTTTGCTGAGTATTGTTGGATGATTGTAGGGATGAGCAGTTTTCGGACTAAAGGAGAAGACTAGTGTGAGTTGGCTGAGTTTTAGGTGGTGTGAGTTCTCACCAGTTTCACTCTGTAATAGCCAGACACTGATGACCTCTGAAATGCATGTCAGTGGCTCATTTTGCTATTTTATTGTAACATTGCTTCAAATTGTTTAAAAGTGTTACTTGAAGATTAGTAAAAAACAGTACAGCATATAGGAAAGATGGCAGTAAGAAAGGAGTGACTGTACCTTTTCTGGCTGTATCAGTGATGTATACTTTAGATCTGTATAGGGATCTGAGTTTTTTTTTTTTTTTTACAGCTTGTGATATGTTGATGTCTAGTTTTAGCTGCTTGACTATGATGACAACTAGTAATTTTGCCTGGGTTAGCGATTCAATCCTTGTGTTGTTGGTGAAGGTTAAGAAGAAAGATGCCTTTTGTGCAGACATTTGCTTGGGAGTTAAAGGTAATACATGTTTTTTTTTTTGGGGGGGGGGTTTTAGGAGCTGTGAGTTACTTAACCATGACTCGACAGAGGAGAATGATTCTTGTATAAGGTATTGTATTTTTGCCATAATTTACTCAGAGCAGACCAATCTGGAATCATCTGATTACTGGACTATGGTAGCATGTTTAGCAGCTGTATAGAGGTAATTAATAAAGAGGTTAAAAGTTCAGGCCTAGAATTGATCCTTGTGGAACTCCTTTGTTTATGAGGAGGAAAGAAGAGAAGTCAAATTGCCAATTTATACCACAGGCTTTATTGGATAGATAGCTATGAAACCAATGTAAGGAAGATTTAGCTAGGCCTATGAAGGAGAGTTTTTGAAGAAATTTCCAATGCAATATGGTTTTAAAAGCTTTAGACAGGTCTAAGAAAAGTCCTAAAACTAGCTTACCTTCGTTTCTTTGTGTGCTTACAGTTGTAAAGAAATTCAGTAGAGCAGTAATAGCTCAATGATAGGGTCTAAAACCATGTTGTGTAGGGGGAAAATAAGTTGTTTTTCTAACAGGTTGTTTGTTTTTCTACACATTTCTGTAGTACTTTTGCTAAGTATGATAGCATAGCTATTGGCCTGTAATTGGAAAGGTCAGTGGATGTACCTTCTTTGTGAAGGGGTAAGATGACCCATTTTTTCCAAATTGATGGGACAGTGTGATCAGCCAGGGATCTAGTTATAATAAATCCTCACTTATATATATGATAGCTGTAATATTTATAACTGACGGCATGGTTTCAAGTTAGGTTACTATCCAGTCACTGCACTAGACCAGGCTACCAACCAAATTATTATTAATATGGAATACAGCCTTCTAATTGGAAACATATTCACAGAGTTTAAATCAGCATTCAGTCAATTCTGTTGATCCGACTATTCCTTCTTTCACATGCCTACATCAATACCCTTTCTGAATATAACAACAAATTAATTCCTTCCCTCTCGCTCTCTATCTCTCTTCTCCTTCTTCTTCTGTTGACATATATGCATGAGTCATTCAAGAATCAATCCTTTGTACAGTTTTGTTGTTCCTCTTCTTTTAATTGTCTTACTATTGATCACCTTGAAATATCTATTATCCTTCTTAAAGGAGAGAATGATGCCACTCAGATTTATAAAGGTCTTGAGTGTGATTATAAAATTAAACTGTCTTAATGACACCATGATATCAAACAGCTTATCAGTTCTTTAAAAAAATCTCTTTGCTCACTGAAACTACTCAGAGGTGTGCACTGTCTGCCCCTTACAGATTAAAAGACCCATTTTGTACTTGTCTATTGTGTCTCTACTAGCAAGTACTTTGGGTTCTCCCTTGACCATTCTCTTACCCTGTGCTTCCTCAGTATATTTTGCAGTCAAAAAGTCTTCACTTTGCTTAAATTGACATCTACAATTACTGAAAAGCATACCCTGGAGTATTATGAAGCCGCGGTGGTACAGCGGTAGCATTGTTGCCTCACAACAAGAGGTTCTCCTGTTCGATTCTTGGCTGGGGTGCCTTCTGTGTGGAGTCTGCATGTCCTCCCCGTGGTTGAGTGGCCTCCGAAAGACATGCGTGAATGGGCGTGCCTTTGCTGAAAGTTGGGCATCGGGCTGGCAACTCGGCACCATAAAAATCTACTGCCAATAATTAGTGGACCTGCTGTAGCGACCCCTAACCAGGAAAAGCCGAAAAGACAAACAACAACAAACAACAACATACCCTGGCATATTATAAGACTATATGCATAGCTATACTTCTGCAACCCCTGGGGTACTCAACTGTCTCTCATTCTTTGTGTTTTTTCCCTGAAATACCAGAACCCTTCCAATCTGACTTTGTGAAATTTATCATTTCATTTTGCTACACAACTGCAGACAGCAGTCATTGTCACCTGTTAGAACATCTAGCTGTCTACCAATCACTAAGAGGATTACTCCTATTTGCTTGCTTGTTTTCGAGATTACATAACCTGAACTCCCCCCAAGCCATCAGACTCTTCTCATACACCTCTACTCCTACATCTCAACATCTTGATCTTCTTACTTGAAAAGGCATAGCTTTACTTCATTTATTTTGTTTATATATATATTTTTTATAAATAAGTGGCTACTCTCTGGTACTATCGTACTTTCTGAAATAAGGTATATTCCAGCTTCTAGCAATTTTAGAAAAGCTTTTCACTCCACCTTCTTCAATCTCCCACGTGTAAGTGCCCACCACACTTGCACCCTTAACACCTTAGTCCCCTCCCCTCACATTTTTAATATTATCACTGCCCCTAGATGCCCTTCTCCCTCATTCACTCTATCTAAACCTTCTTCTATTTCTCTTGGATTATTCCATAAATATTACCTATACAATAACTGACCTCTATCTTACTGTATATTTAGCTCCTATGGGTTGCTTACATATTGCTAACCACCTTACAGAGCAAGTTAGGTTTATTATTACTATAAATAATTTTGCTTCAAGGCTGAATATTACTTCCCTATTATCACACTATTGTCAAAGTATCCATCTCATCCAAACTACAATTAAAATGATACACAAGTTGATACACCTCTGTTCACAGCATGAACTCTTCTGCTCTCAGCATGAACATAACAGCACCTCCCTGGAAAATAGCCAGTTAGTTACATGTAACCCTAAGAGCCTCCTTAGTTTTCTCAACATTCACTTACAAGCCGCTGTACAAAAAGCTTCATTCATCACACTGTAATAAACTTGGAATTAAATCCTCTGTTTGCTTTCTCCTTACTGAGGGTGATGAAACTCTTTTTAGCAATTTTGTTTTCCATAAATGTATGGGAAGAAAAGCTTTGCTGGAATTATCCGGTTAAGTTGTAATATTTCAACCTGAATTCAGAAAACCTCTCATTACAAAAACATTTAGAAAACAGCTTATAAAACATCACAGTGGAAAAATGTTGATGCTTCTCAGACAAAGAATACTATGTACTATAAGTATCTCTAGTTCCCGTCATGAGTTCGAGGACTGCAAGTGCAATCTTTGGAGTTGTGAACATTAAGTGTAGTTTAGGCAAATACATATTAAGTCCAATATTGCTGTATCTTTGAGAATTCAATTTCATCTGTGACAGTGATCTGAGTTGCGATATCAGTGGTGGCTAGTGAATTCAAATTAAAGGGGGGCTGCAGAAGACAGCTGAATGGGTGAGGCCAATGGGAAGGGGTGGGGCCAACTAGAAAGAGGTGGAGTTATGCTCAAAACCACAACAACTGGAACTTTAAATACGCTGCCCTAGGTGCCAAACCATCATTACAAGAGTCCAATCAAGACAAAATGAAGTGTACAAGAAAAAAATATTTCAATGCATTGGCTACATGGCAGCTTATTTAATATCTAGATGGAAACACAAAGCTTGTGAGGCATGAAAAAATAAATTACTTTTTAAATACGTTACTGGAATGCCAGTCAAAATCAAGTATAAAAAAAAAACAAGTAGCACTCAAGTCAAACCACTTCTCCTTGCAGTGCAGTTCCAATTATAATTTATGTTCAGCTTTATAAAATTACCAAGTAACATGCTGAAAGTAGCAATATGTGATACCCCCACTTGTAAAAATGTTTTTTTATCCAAAAAAGAGCTGCTGCATGACAACAACTATCTACTTGTTTCAAGAGGAAGACATGACCAAAGTAAAAAATGAACAGCAAACAAGAAACAACCTCAAGATAAATTGCTTAAAGGATCGCCGCACAAGTTATGGACCACACATAATAGATTTAGCATTCTGTTTAATTTATGGGTAAAGCCTGCAAAGATGACTGCAAGTCTCCAACAAAATGTAATGAGCTTCTGAAATACTGTAATCCTGTCCTTTATTAAAAATACTGTCATATGCATTTCATTACCCAAGGCTTATACGTTATCTAGTTATGTAAATATTCTCTGCATGGCAACAAAAAAGGCTTTCAATATTGGTAATTCTTTAACAGCATGCTTATTAAAACTTACTTGCATCTTACAATCTCCAACAAGCTTACCTGATGGTCATTAAAGCATTGCTACCTAAACACAGAGCAACAGAGCACTGTGACAGCATGCCTTTTCTGAATAATAAGAAGCATAAATCAACAGTATAAAAATATGACAGAAAACCAGAACATGCAAAATCAAGGACAGATGAAAAGCCACTGCCATACTTGTGTCCCCCTTGGATGGGGGAATACTCTGCACACTTACACTGCATAACTGCTCCTTGCCTTGCTTGGACACATCAAGAGTCACTACATGGGGGAGTGGGGTGCAACAAGTATGTCACAATTTGAAATATCTCTGGCTGACGGTGATGGCTCTGACACTCATACCTCTCAACCTCAGAGTAAGAAATCTGGACAAAGCCATATATAGAAGTGGGATACAGGCCCAAAAATAAGGACAATTTTTAAATATTGCTCTTATAAACATAGAAAGATAATAGAATAGTAGTAGGTCTTGCATTAGTATGCATTTTCTAAAGTGTATGAAATCTGAAACTCAAATGTCTGCCATTTTCTAACTTCAGTCTTTAATGATTTGCCACTAATTTGACAGAAAACCACAATTTTATGAAAAACGGACCATAAATGTGATGCAAAAATATAAAATTGCCACACAATACAGCTGGGAACCTGCCAAAGAAGGGACACCTTTTTAATATTAGTACTGTTAACTTGAGCAGCTGACAAAATTAGAGAATCTACATGCATTTCTGAAATAAAAGTAATCTATAACTCTGATCATTACAGTTATTTATAATTGTAAACCCTCCACATTTTCTTCCAAAATTGCTATTTTGTGGAGGGATTATTAGGCGAAGAGCAACATTTTGAGCCAAAATTGGGGACAGTTGAGAGGTTTGGATATTCCTAATTCTATAAAGTGATTTATTTGCATGTACATCTCAACCTCTTAATGCAGGAAATCTTGACAAGGCTAAATATATTGGGGAACATACAAACAGTACTAAAAATTGCTCTTGTATAAACTTAAGACAGTTGATAGAATAACAGACAGGTGATAGAATAACAGGTCTTGCTTTAACATGCATTTTCTAAAGGTTATGACGTCTGAATCTTAATGTCTGTCATTATTTCGTGACTTTATTCCTAAACAATTTGCCAGAAAACCACAAATTTTATGAGGAACAAACCAAAAATAAGAAGCAAAAATCTATTCATTCTTCAAAAATCTGGACAGTTGAGAGGTATAGTTTAGCTGGGGCTGTCTTGAGTTTGCTGCCCTTCCCCCCTCACAAAATCATGGTCGAATGGAGCCTCTCCCCTGCAGCCATTCCAAAGCCCCATTCCTTGGTTATTTTGCCTCATTTACCATAAACACTAATGTACATACTGCTTTACTTCTGCAATGATTTGGATTTTATTTGAAAGTTTTATTTTGCATTTTACAGCACAAACACTAATAAATATCTGCTAAGCAAAGCAATGCAGTCTCACAATGAAAATAGAGTTGGCATTAAAACGTCTCTACCCTTGAAACTCGCATTCTTTGAAACAGCATTGAAACCCACATTCGAAGAAAATACATTTTGCCAGTGGCAGATAAAGATTAACTTTGTTTTCAAATCATAGGCCCCTTGCACATGAAACATACACATGCTCTTTGATACATCTTCCTGATTGTATTAAATTACACTCCTTGTACAATACAGTACAGTTGTTAGAGGCAGTTTTAAATTTATTGTTTTGAACATTTTTCCAGTAAACAATGAAACAAAATGCATGCACCAATAATGACAAAACTGCCCAATTCAGAACATTCCCATCATAAAAGTCTACTCAGACTTCTGCAGTCCACCAATATCAGTAAATATGCACAATCTCTGAAGTAGTAAAAGTCATCTAAATAATTCTACAGTAAAGAAATCTGTAACTAATGAAGAGGTTGCTGCTAGTAAACAACTTAATATTTCATTGTTTCATCTACAAATAAAATGCCTGGTGCCCTTGAGGAATACATTGCTTATGTTGCATTATAAAAATGATGTTAGTAATATTGAAATAGGTAATGGATGGCAAACTGATAATAGGTTGATAGTTTTTTAGGTATCTTTGCCAAAAAGGACTGCAGCATCCACTCCCCTTACAACACAGTAGAGTATCAGCAATGCATCTACCTACTGTGGGAGTAGAACCCACAGCCTTCTGCATAAAAAGCAAGTACACTACCTGTTGTGCTATTAGCAATACAAGCAGACTCAGCAGAAGCAGCAATAATCTTTTGTTCCCCTGCAGCTCTCAGCTCCTTGTAAAATTTACTCGACACTCAGCTGTATCTTTGAACTTTGCAGCACAAGAAATCGAGAAAAAGCCAACATTTATTGGGGGGGGACAAAAGCCCAAACATCAGGGACACATTTTAAACATTGCTTGTATAATGTTGGAAAGTTGCTAGAATAAAATGTTGCGTTGCCACTAGACATATCACTGCCAAGTCTTGAACCCAAGACCCTGTGCAAAACAGTCAGAGCAACATACCACTATGCCAAATCAGCTGTTTTGTGAAAAAGAGGAAGACTGAAACTTAAATGGCTACCATTTAGTGAATTCAGTTCTCACCATAGCTCTCAACCTTAGCACAAAAAACCTGGACAAAGCCAATAATGGGAGAATACAGTCCAAAAAATAGGGACAAATTTCAAATATCCATCTTATAAACTTAGTAAATTGCTAGAATAAAAGGTTTAGTGTTACCATGTACTTTCTGAAGAATATGAAGTCTGAAATTCAAATGCCTGTCATTTTTATTTAACATTTGTTAACCAGGAAAGTCCAATTTTCAGCACAAGCCCAGGGAGAAACACTCCAGACACATGTCTTTGTAAGATGAGAGGACATGCCGACTCCACACAGAAGGTATCCCAGCCAAGAATCAAACCAAAGAAGCTGTAGTTGTCAGGCAACAATGCTACCACTGCACCACTGACTGTGTAAGGAAACAAAAATACATAAACCACAGATTTTAAGAGGAACAGAACAGACAAATGTTGTTTGTCTTTCGGCTTTTTCCCGGTAAGGGGTCGCCACAGCAGAACTGTGGTTCACTAATGATTGGCAGTAGATATTTTTACAAAACACCAAACAAATATGAGGCAAAAATCTGTACTAAGATGGGAGGACATGCAGACGCCACACAGAAAGCACCCCAACCAAGAATCAAACCAGAGAAGCTGTAACTATCAGGCAACAATGCTACCCCTGCACCACTGACTGACTAACAAAAATATAGAAACCACAGATTGTATGAGAAACAGAACAGATCAAATATGAGACAAAAATCTGCAAATTTTTTTACAAATGGTGGTGGGTAGGGAATTCAGGCCGTTGCCACCTGCATTCAAGGTACAGAGTTCAAGCCTAAGGTATTCCCTACCACATCACCATGAGTTCTCTCTAGCCACCAGTATATAGCAACTGGGGCATTACACACACACACACACACACACACACACACACACACACACACACACACACACACACACACACACACACACTAGAACCTCACCTTCACTTCATCTCTGCCGATGAGCAAATCTGCCCTGTAATCCTCTCTGCTAATGAGCATTGGTATACACTGAGCCCTGTAATCCTCTCTGCCAATGGGCAAGTGCTTGTGATTGCAAATCAGCCCTGTAATCCTCTCTGCTGATGAGCAAGTGCTCATGATTGGTCCAGCGCACCATAGCTTACATATCCATTGAGCAATTGGTCCAGCCTGCTGCTGCAGTCTGTGATGTCACCACTACACAGACTGCTGGGCATCTCAAGGCAGAGATGCCTTTCCCCCTATCTAGACTGCTTAGAAAGCAGTTTGAGAGTATGTGCGCATGAGCAGAGTACTTCTGGGAATTACGGGAACATGTTTGTTTTTGTGTTTCTTTACTTATTTTTTTTGTTTTCTAGGTGGGAGGGCTGCAGTCCTGCAGTCCTATCGCATGAGCCACCCCTGTGCGATATATAAGAAGTGGAGGGATTGCAGACCCTCAAAACGAGGAATACAGAGTGACGTGACAGTGTACAAAATGCCTTTAATGTGTAACAGTGACTTTCACAACTCACTGTTATTTCCTGTAAATTGCAGACTTCCAACAGGAGACTAACCAGGTCACCTAACTTGATAGTTAACAGAATGTTGGCAGAAAATCATAGGCTTTTTCTGTTGAGAGTGGTATGATTGCTTAACACCAATCCTTACAAAAGTGTAATTTTTTTTCTTTTAATCCTGGTAAGATTGCTATCTTACAGTACTGTAGAGACTGTATGATTGTTTTCTAATTCATATAACTGCTAACAGCTACTGTATAAAAGTATATACGTTTTCATTAATATAACTCATTTAACCCTAGATTGTTGCTCACTTTAGACTGTAAAGTGTAAAAGTCTCTCTGCTGTCCCCATGGCTCTTTTAAAGTCATATCCTCATCTATTTGTTTATGTTTCCTTTCAGACTTTGCATCTGACAACTAAGGCCAGGTCATGGCTGAAAAGATCCCTGGACCAGCTCACCAAGCACCCACCTGGTTAACAAACCGACAAACAAACATGCTATAAGCTATCACTTATTTAGTTTCAGCAAGCCTAGAGGCAGTCTATTCAGTCAGATGAGTAACAGGAGGAGCTGCAGGTAATAGTAAAGATATGTTGTGTGTGGAATAACTAGTTACATGTTTAAACCTGAAAAAGAGATTTAGATTTAGAGTCCCAATTTAAACTATCATAATTTCCCATTGTCAAGTAATTCCCTTGCAGGAAGTGATTGGTATCAAAACACCCTTCTAAAAGAAATGTAGTCTAAAGTTTTAGAAGGTAAGAGCTTGGTAGGCCCTATCCTTTCTAGAAGGATTCTTTCACTAGTCTAGTAGCATCAGGGAGACAATCCAGGGGAACTTAGTCAAATAGTACTATGACAAGTAGTCTTACAAATCAAGGTAGATATATTCCAGGTAAGGGATGAACCTAAAAAATTCCTTGTGTTCTGTATTAAATTACAACCTCCTCCAATCAGAAATTCCTTATTGTAATGCTTAAATGTTGCTTCTATTAGCATTGACCATATTCAGTAAGACATATGCAATACACCATATACATCATATGTATTAATTTCACACTATGAGCACTGATTAAAATATTGCTCTATTTGAACAAAAATACCTGCTGAAAGTAGAAAAATGTGGAGCTGAAATATCTAATTGTTCAGAGAAAAATATAATAGACTTTACTGAAATGATCTATGTCTGGTGTTTTAGCAGATACCCAGGCAATGGCTCATACTGATCCAAAAACTTCTTTAATACAAAGGTTAAACACAGGTACTGCAACAAGGCAGTCACTCACTTTTTAGGCTTGGTGAATTCCTGTTGCCTCATCCAAATATCATGCCATTCCACAAGTTCATCCATTAAGTCTTACGTAGGACCTGAGAAGCAAAAATATTCAAGTCTCAAGCAGGACAACAGTAATGCAGATTGCTTATGTAAACTTGTGGGTGATATCTTACCACAGTAACCCCTAGGATTTGTTTGTGCAGCTTTGATCAAGGAATCTTTGATAGACAATCTATACATCAATGAATGATAGGTTGGTGTCAGTTATACAAATTTACTCAAGAAACAATGACATGTTAAAAATCCAAATAAACTGTTTTGTATGAGTTGCTCTGCCCTTGCACCTCAACCCGACTCGGAGATCACACATCCTTGAGGTAAAGTGAATACCCATCCCCATAGTTAAGCAGCCTCACCATATGTTACTAGCTACTACCTGTTCTTTGGGTCTGGTTTATGTATTGGATGAATATTCATTGCCTAATGGATGGGCTGAGATAGGATTTGCTACTGTAGGTTGCTTTACATCCCACTGGTTGAAGATTTAACTAGACAAATCATACTGGTCAAAGCATCAATCAGTTAAAACAAAACACACATAAAGAGTTTTCTGCAGGGAAGTAAGTCCCTCCACACATCCTATACCCTTACTGAATTCCATAGTTGCACAACTGCAGAGAAAACTGAAAAGCAAAAGAACAAAAATATTTGAATTACTGCTGGTGCATTAACAGAAGCGATGTCAGTTATGATTTCTCAATGTCAGTAATGATTTGGCAATGCCAGTAATGATTTATCAATGTCAGTAATGATTTCTCAATGTCAGTAATGATTTTTCTGTCTAAAGCAGTGACTGATGGGTTGAAACTTATGGAAGTTCTCCAACAAATTGTAACTTCATCCAGTTTACACTTAACTAAGAAACCATGTTTACAGTGATTTTCAAGTGTGTTAACTTGGTAAGCCCATTCAACACAACTATCCATTTTCAGGAGTGACCCTAGAGCACTGTGTGGTTAAGTGACTCACTCAGAGTCACACAGTAGGCAAAAGGAGATGAAAAGAATCAAACCTTGTACTTTGGGTACAGAAAGCAGCTTGTTAATTTGAAAATCTCTCAAAGCATTACTCCTTTGCACTAACTGCCTAGACTTAGGTCTGAATTCTCTATTTTTTATTGAAGTTTAAAATGTATCCAAGGTCTACTGTAGTGTCTCCAGTCACCAAATCGACCCAATTTGGCTTTGTTAAAGGGAGGTCTAGCAAGCTCGGTATGAGGAACTTCGTCAGGAAAGTCACCAGGGCCATGGACCAGGTCAAAGCTTTCAACACAATTCCCCACTCGGGAATCATAGATAAACTTATTGAGTTAGGCTTAAACCTCTACACCATCAGATGGCTAGCCAACTGGCTAACTGACAGAATTTGTGTTGTCCAGATAGATGAATCCACTTCCAATAAGAAATCTGTTACTAGTGGTATCCCATAGGGCTCAGTGTTACGACCCACCTGTTTAGTATATACTTCTCCAAAGTGAAGGTCAATTTTGTGGGACTCTGGCTGATCACATTTGCTAATGACCGTGAGCTGGGGGCAATCACTGAATCCCCAAATTTCTTTCTTTCTTTTTATTTATTTATTTAACGTTTGTTTACCAGGAAAGTCCAACTTGGAACAAAGCCAATTTTCAGCAGAGGCCCAGGAAGAAATGCTCCAGACGCATGCCTTTGAAACATGGGAGGAAATCAGAGCCATCAGAGGAAACCCACACGAATACAGGGAGGACATGCAAACTTTGCACAGAAGGCACTTCAGCCGAGAATCGAACCAGGGAACCTCTTGCTGTGAGGCGACAATGCTACCGCTGCACCACTGCACCATCCAAAGGATGTTGACATCATACAAACAGGCTTAAAAATGACAAATGACTGGTCCCAAAACCATGGTCTGACACTAAATGCTAAAGAATGCATAATCATACCCTTCGGTAAATCAGAAATCCCTGCAAAATATAATATTGATAGTGTACTCCTAAAAGTAGACCCAGTGGTGAGTGTCCTAGGAACACAGATAGATAGCAACTTAAACTTTGACCACTAGGTAGCTATAGTAGTGAGGAAATCTTTCTGTGTGGCTTAACTTATAAGTAAAAGAATGACATCTAGATCAAAGGAAGTCATAGTGCCATTGTACTTGGCCCTTATCAGGGCTATAATCAAGTACAATGCACCTTTCTGCATGTACCTAACCAGGCACTTACACCAACTAGAGTGGCCCCAGAGGTTTCTCATTAAAAAATACAAAGCTTAAGACACATGTCTTATGTAGACTGACTAAAGGTCTTATCCCTTTACTCCGTCTCATATCTTTTACTGAGGGGGACTTATGCCCGACCTACATGGCATTCTCTGATCTAGCCCTGATGAATATGTTACATATTCGCAAGAAAATTTATACAAGGGGGTAACACATTCTATGGACCTGAACCTTATTTCTGACTCTAACAGAACTTGCTGGTGAGACAGATTCATATCCCAAGACTGCCTCGTCTATGGAATGAACTTTGCATCTTTGTAAAATAAAGCCTATCCCTCACTCTGTTCAAAAAGAATTTGGATAAATGGATGGGAACCGTAAATTCACTCTGGGATACTGCCCATGTCTCTTATGGACAAAGGCAGTGTGTAAAATGACTCAGGGCTGAAACGTCTTAAGACCCACTACCCTGATACTATCCCATCCCCTATCTGGGGAATTAAGATATAATATTGTCATACCCTGGATATTATTGGCTAGGCTAGTAACGGCTCTGGTACCATTAGCCTAGTAATCACCTATGAACCTATGAATCAGCTGTTTAAATAAATAAATAGATTAAACTTATGCATAAACATATAAATATACTTGTTGCTTTAAGTTTGATGTTGAGCTTTTTTTATTATTAATTGATTTATTTGTTATTGGAAAACTGATTTATTCCTAATGTCATAAGAATATTGGTCTAGTAACTCCTGAATCCTCTCACATGTTTTAACTCCACACCCTTATCAATAAGGCTGATCTATTGCAATCTGTATGAAAACAATCTCATATTACTCCTGAGTTGTCAGCAGTAGTTGAATATTTAATCCACTTTTTGCACGTCTCCTTTTGATCTTTCCGAAGTCTTAAGAAATGTCTACAATCCCCTCCTCCCCTCTCAGTTTTTCTAAGTATATGCATATTAGCTTGTTTATGATGTAGACCCTCCAGCTATCCCTCTGCAATCTGCTTCCACTCTAAGAAAAGCACTGCAGGCAGCAGTTCTACTCTAGATCACTGTGGAAGTGTTGTACATGGAAATGTAATCTGTACAGCATATTTAAAACAATAACAGCTTGCAATTTTTTACTGGTTTTAACTCTTCCTGTGCATTTTACTTACTTTGTCCTTGTTGCTTTTTTTTTTTTGCTTTGCACACATTTAAATCACCTGCTATCCTATGGCTGTCAGCAGTTTAGTCCCAGAAAGCATTTGATTAGTACAGAGAACCACCCCACCTCCATTAGAAATGAGGGATAATGGCGCTGACCCAGGTTTTATTAGCTGTCCAGGTGGTGGAAGAGATGGAATAGATGTGGTTGTTGTCATTTTGCCCATATTAGGATCCATGACTACTGTACCTACACAAGCAGGGCACTTCATAACTGATGGTTAACGTATAGAAGCTCACATGCACTCAACGAAGCAAGTGTTGTGGAAGCCACAACCAGGGAAGGGAATACATTACTCTCTGCACCAGACTCTCACCTTCTAGAGAACTGAATGGGTCAGCAGGCTCAAAATCCTGAGGAGAGTAAATCAGCCTATAAGGTGACCAAGAGACAAACTTGATGGTCTCTGTAGGGGCAGAGAACAAAAAAAAAAAAACCCAGAGAACTACACATCTACTTTTTCATATGCTAGTTTTCAGTTTCGTATTAACTCTTCATTAAACTACTCATCATACCATCCTTTAGACTATACTCCACAGTGATTAAAGGAGGACAGGCACTGGACAATAAACCTGCATCTTTTATAGTATGCTGCACTGCTATAACATGGTTTCATCTAGTCATCAAAAGAGGCTAATTCAAATTTATCCAACTAGTTATATTGGGATGTCTTCCCCCTCCCAAAAGCAAAAAGAACTCAGTAAGGAAGCAAATGTGCACTAAAGGACACTAGACAGTATTGTTCCTTATGAAAACATATCTGCCTTTTACTATCCCTTTTGCATTACAAAATGTTGAGCGTTATTGTGCAACTGTGTGTCACACAGCAATCAGCACTTTCTACAAGTTGCTTGTACTGTGGCTACACAGTTATTTTCCAGCTGGGTGAACTTAGTGAGTCATCGAGGTGCCTGTATATAAGGAGATCCTGGAAGCAACCATTTTGATTATTACAGAATAGCATGAAAACTGCAAAAGAAGTTAGATATACTGTAACTAAACAAGTAATTCTTAATAGTTGTACATGATACATCATAACTGCAAACTCCAGACATTCTACTGTTTCATAAGATGCACATTTTAAATTTCCCCAAAAAGAAAAAACAACAAACATAGCTGGAGACAGAAATTAGGCTGCAGGCAGAGTAACATTATGCCAGAAAGGGGGCTGTAAATTAACTAAAGGAGAGCTATTACAGAACTAAACTTGATCCTGACATAAACATTCCTTACCACTAGATATGTAGAGCCCATTATTTCAAACAAGTGTTACTGAAACAAAGGACTGCTGTTCTCTTTGCTCACTTCTTTGAATGTCAGCACAGTCTTGGCCTGGAGGTGTAGGAGTTACAAATTCCTCATTTGTCTGCACTTTTTTTTTGTTTCAGGAAAATGAATAACAAAGTAGTGGCTACATTTTGGTTGGATCAGTGTGCCTTTCTTTCCTTTGGTACAGAAGTATAAATGGGGGATCTGCGGTGGTGCAGCGGTAGTGCTGCTGCCTCACAGCAAGAGGTTCTCCCGTTCGATTCTCAGCTGGAGTGCGGGGAGTGTCTTCTGTGTGAAGTCTGCATGTCCTTCCCACGGTTTGGTGGCCGTTCAAAAGACATGCGTAAATGGGCGTGCCTTCACTGAAGGTTGAACGTCAAGCTGGCACCTCGGCATTCGTGAAAATCTACTGCCAATCATTAGCAGACCGGAGTTCCGCTGTGGCGACCCCTAACCGGGAAAAGCCGAAAGACAACAACAACAGAAGTATAGATGGGGATGGTGTTAGCATTTTGAGGTCCCCCAGCAAGTGTCAAATTGGGACCCCTGGATACCTCCAATCTAAGAAGTACCCATTCATTGGCAACTCTCCTAAGCAACATTTTAGTTCATGCTGCAGAATTTTATAGGTAGTATGCACAGATAAACTGCAGCAGCAATACTCTTACAGTTTGATAATTCTGTGTATAATACTGTTTTGGCCCATTTCACAGATGGGAATTGATGGTGACTGACATTTATTTGCAATGATGACACATTACAATAAACATATGTACATAGCTGGCCTTAGGGGAAAAGGTGTCATAGGCAGAGTTCCATGACACCACCCCACTACATATTGTTTCACCCCCCCCCCACACACACACACACACACACACACACACATCCTCCAGTGTTCCCTCCTATCTTCCCCCAATCAAGGGCTCCCCACACCATGCACATAATTGTTTTCTTTCTTTTCTCATATTTTAACTTGCTCATCAGCATTTTCAAGAAAAAAATCTCCATCAGCAAATTCTATCCAAGTCCATTGATTAGGCAATGAATATTCATCCAGTAGATACGTTGGTTTTCTATGTGTTCTGAAGTGCATTTTAAAGTCTTTTTTACAACCTTTTCTTCCAATGATAGATTGAATGAAAATTACAACTAAGGAAAGAATGAAAATTACAACTAAGGAAAGAAATTCTGTTTTGCTCATCAACTTTATTTTTCCTTACATCCTTTCCTGTCCAAGACAGCGCAGTAATAATTATGTAGAAAAGAACTCATTTAAGTGGGTGGGGAGGTCTGGGGGTCACCAGTGACCCTGAAGCCATTGACTTACAGATGAATTTAGAGCATTTTCCCAACCTTTTGATCCAGTGGTGGCCTGAACAAAACTCGCGGGTAAGAAAAGAATTTCAGTATGGCAAGTTGTGTCTAAGACTAAATGTTCAAAGCTGACAAAATATTAGCTCACAATAAACTAACAAGATAAATCTTTGAGAGGATAAATACATTATATATGGGAATAATGCCTGCCTCCACAACCCCCCCCCAAAAAAAAAAAAAACAAAGTCACTGTGTGTGCACCCCATCCCTCTGTAGTTAAACTGGCATGAAAGCAGATGTTCAAATGGACGCAGTCATGTATTTGAAGTGACTGCTAACTTACATATACATAGAATTCTCCTACAATCCCTCATCCCTAAGGCTAAAGGCAGCTACCTGCATACATGCCTGATGTTTACTTGTAATGAAAGTGAATAAAATAGTAATCACAGAAATGTATTCCACCTTGTTGCTTCTAGACAGTACACTGGCCTTACAGAAACGATAGTAACCTTCTTTGCACACCTCTGATGTCTCTGAGGAAATCAAAAGAAGCAATGACTACACTGCCCCAACCCCAACACAAACTATAATGACCTGCTGTGTACATCTCTGAGGATTCATTGTGAGGAAAATTAAAAAAGTAATGACCACGCCATCCCAGCCCCAACATACAAGTTATAACAACCATTAGTACACACCTTTGAGCAGAGCTAGTTTTAGGAAGGGTGCAGCTGAGAGCAGAGGCCGCCACTACGTCCATGTCAAAACCTATTTGCACATTCTAGGGTGTGAGGGCCACCAGATCCCTAGAAGTGCTAAGGGTCTGAATATTCTGTGATGTATTTTATGCCTTATTTTTAAAAGATAAATACTTGTTAACTGTATTTTTACCTCTATCCAGAAGAGTTAAGCATATGCCCAGCATTATTATGTGTGCATAGATAAAAACACAGTGATATTTCACACACACACACACACACACACACACACACACACACACACACACACACACACACACACACACACACACACACACACACTCTCTGCATGATCACTGGACTGCCAGTTTACCTACTGCAAGTCTTTAAGGAGTTGGAGGAAACCATAATGTACAGACTGACACACACAAAGCCAGTGAGGGCATGCAGACTCCACATACAAAAAGCCACAGTCAAGACCTCAACCAGAGCAAAGCCTGTGAAATGGCAAAGCTACTCACTGCACCACTGTAGCAATGAGCAGCTGCTTTCACACACGCATCCTCTTCCTGACAAACCGCTAAAGATAGTCACCTGTCATGTGTAAGGTTTATGCTTATGATGGTAAGTGAAAGAAGTTATGGCCAACTTTTTACTAATAAATACACTACAACCACAATCCCCTTCACACACACACACACACACACACACACACACACACACACACACACACACACACACACACACACACACACACACACGCATAATGGCTGTGCCAATAATTTTTATGATAGAAAGGAAAATTAATTACAGCCTGATTGTTCATCTTATACTGCAGCCCCCCCCACCACCACACACACACACACACACACACACACACACACACACACACACACACACACACACACACACACACACAAGTCATAACAATACTAATACAAGTCAGTAGACTGATTTCAGCAAATACCA
Source organism: Protopterus annectens (assembly GCF_019279795.1). Taxonomy (NCBI): domain Eukaryota; kingdom Metazoa; phylum Chordata; order Ceratodontiformes; family Protopteridae; genus Protopterus; species Protopterus annectens. Next base: position 434,959,217 of record NC_056741.1, on the reverse strand, counting down.
ATACGTCATACCTCTCAACATCGTAGAGCAAGAAATCTGGACAAAGCCATAAATAAAAGTGGGACAAAGGCCTAAAAATAGGGACAATTTTAAATATTGCTCTTACCAACTTAGAAAGTCGATAGAATAACAGGTTTTGCATTACCATGAATTTTCTGAAGGGTATGAAGTTTGAAACTCAACTGTCTGTCATTATTTTCTAACTTCAATCTTTAAAGATTTGTCACTAATTTGCCAGATAACCACAATTTTATGAAAAATGGACCAAAATATCAAACAAAAATCTGGACATTCTACAAACATCTGTACAATTGAGAGGTGTGCAATACATTCTGTGACACTAGTACTGCCATTCCAGATTAGTTTAACAGTTGTCAGCAGCAGTGCATACCTGTCACTGTCTCTGCCCCTGATTTTGCCTGATATTTCTGCCCTGTCCATCATAAAAAAATTCTGATTTCCTGGTAAATCATTCAGGATTACAAACAGTCAATAATGCTAGACATTACAGCTTCATACTTCTTGCTATCTGAAAAAAATGCATGTCGACACAAAACATGAGATTCCACTTACTTTAATTAGCACAATATCCAAAAAGTGTTCTTGATTCTGAGCCTTTATTCTGACATTATATTTGACTTTTCCCAGAATTCTTGAGCAAAGATGTTGAGAGTTTTAGTATCTGGTGTTCTGCCAGTATTTATAGAACTCCCTGAAGGAGAAAACCATCCCTGAAGATCAGTAACGTCTGTTTTTAAAATCCCTAGTAAGCACTGAGATCAGTTACTCTGATCGATCTGTCGGTCTCTAAGGAGTAACTTGCTCATGTCCATTCACTGATTACTGATTTTATCCTAACAACATCATATCACAACCCTGTTTAGGATGAAGCACATTATCAAAGAAAGTAGAGTTGTGTAAAATGTTACCATAACAGTAGATGTCCTTCTCTTCACTGTTGCAGTATTCTTATAATGAGAGATTCCCTGCCAAGGTGGTCCAACGTCTGGTCAGTATACCAAAGCCTTTACGTTGTTAACAATACATCATACATCACATGTATGCTCCCAGTTCAAAACATAGGGCATAATGATGATGTCCGTACATATCTGCCTCAGAAGTGAGAGCCTCAGGAGGAATGCCAGCCCTAAGATACCAGAGGGTAACATACACATCCAGACAGACAAAAGACTAGTGGGAGGAAGGGATGGAATGAATACTGCAGCAATGAAGAGAAGGACATCTACTATTATGGTAAGATTTTAGACAACTGTACTATGTCCTTCCATTTCACTGTTACAGTATTCTTAACACAAGGGAGAGTGCAAAAGCTCAGGAAGAAGACAGGGAAGAGGAGGAGCCAACAGAACCATCTAGGAACCCATGAAGAATGGCCCTAGTAAAACCAGCTCTAGCCCTGGATATGATATCCAACTTGTAATGCATGGTAAAGGTATGCACCAAAGACCAAGTAGCTACCTCAACGATAGAACTGGTATCCAAACCCTTGAAAAAAGCACCAGAAGAAGCCACAGCCCTAGTAGAGTGATCCTTAGCCACAGAAGAAAGGCTCTTACCATGATAAGAATAACAAAAAGAAATGGCTTTAGAATTCCAAGAGGAAATAGTCTGCTTGGAAACTGCCAAATCGAATGATCTGGGATGAAAAGAAACAAAAAGCTGATCAGATTTTCTAAAATCTTTAGTTTTGTCCAAATAAAGTTTGAGTTGTCTATGAACATCCAAAGTGTGCAACACCTTTTCACTAGCTGATTGGGGAGAAAGGAGAGAGTGGGCAAATTAATGGGCTGATTAAGAGAACTCATTTACCACCTTAGGCATAAAAGAAGGATTGGTACGAAGAGGTACTCTGCCCTTTTAAAAAACTAAAAAAGGATGAACATCCATACAGGCTTGCAGCTGAGACACCTATTTCACAGAGGTAAGGACTAACAAAAGAAAAGCCTTCCAAGAACAATACTGTAAGGAAGATGAAGCTGCAGGCTCAAAAGGAGTCTGAGTCAATTTCTCCAAAACAAAATTAAGATCCTGGGAAGGGGGAACAGGCTTCCTGGGAGGTCTAATATGAAGGGTGCTTAGAGGCTAAAGAAGGAGTTAAAGTCAGAAAAGCAAAACTCCAGCTCTTTTCAGTCGCATACCGTCTGCTCAGAGGTGATCTGTGCCTGACATACAAGGTCATGTCCAACCCGGAATTAATGGACATGCTCCACCTCAAAAAATCCAAATCCACCAGAGCCACGAGAGCAAGAGACTTAAACCTCAACACGGATATAAATAGGACGTGCTGGAGGGACAGATTCATCACCCAGAGACTCCCTACACTATGGAACAGAATCCCAGTCCATGTGAGGCAGAGCCCCTCACTGACTCTGTTCAAGAGAAATCTTGACGAGTGGATGGGAGATCATAGGTTTACCCCGGGAATCATCTCTGTGTCACTGCTGGACAGAGTCACAGCAAACTAATGGGTATAGTATTCTCATCCTAAGGGGTGGTGAAAGCCACACACACTCTGGCTAGGCTTATAAATGCCCTAGGGCAGATAGCCTAGTATGAACCTATGAACCTATGAACCTAAAAATAGCTGAGGGTTGAGCTTTAATAAAAGAATATGCCAACCCAGTATTGAGCAATTCATATAGCTACACTTAATGGAATGACGAGCTAGCTGGGAAGAAGCCTCTAACAGAGACAAGGCAGCAGTCATTCCCTCAGAACCAGGAAGGTCAGAAATAACCTGACAAGCCTTAGAAAGGAGACCCAAAACATATCTGGTCATATGAGTCTGATAATTAACAGCCCAAATGGCCAGGGTAGCTAAAGTATAAACCTTTTTACCCAGCCTTCCCATAGTCCTGCTGTCTTTACCAAAAAGAAGAAGCTTGGTAGAAGGTAGTCATTTAGAAGGCTTGTTAGATGCCACAGAAACCACCAAAGCATCAGCAGTTGGACACTTATAAAGGAATTTGCATTCAACAGGCACTTTATAAAACCTATCCATTTTTTAGGAACAGGAGGCTAAGAGTCTGGGGCCTGAGATGCAGAAGAAAAGGCACCTAATAAAGCAGCCAAAACAGGAGAAATAGCAGAGGGTCTAGGAGATTCCATTTGAAGGAGCTCATAATATCTCCTCTGCACTTCAGAAACTTGGGAACAATCCCATTTAAAGAATTCCATCATCCTGGCAATGGTATCCCTAAGGGAAATTTCCTCAAAGGGAGATTCAAGACTACCAGACTCCTCTTCCTCAGAATGATAATCCAATGGGGAAGGAATCTGAGTAGAATAGGCCAGGGATTCCTTATCAGAATCCTCTTCTTCTTCAGAGGAATCCTGATCCCTAGACCTTTTGAGGTGGGAAGATGGCCAAGGATGAGCCAGGATAGAGACCCCCTGAGCATTGAACAAACACTGTGTAAAATTATGCCATTCACTCTGAGGGTCCTTGGGAGCAGAAGAAATATGTTTTGTCTTTTGCTTCGTTTTTAATATGACATCCGCCTTAGGAAACGTAGAAGGCTCCAATGCCGGCCTACACTCAACAATTGTAGTTGGGACTTCCTCCCTAACCAGTTTCTGAGGATACCTCCTCTAGGCCCTTCAGTGATAATCAGCCATGGTTCCCCATGAGCATCTGAAGTGGAAGTCTGCAAGGCCTCTGAGGCCGTGCAAGAAGCCGGATCCCTGCCAGCTTCTGAACTGGTTGTGGCAGAGGAATCCAAACCAGAAACCAGATGATCCTCCGTGCTTTCACCAGCCTCAAGAGAGAAATATGGTGAAGGAGGCACAGCCAAAGAATCTGACCGGACTTTTTTGGCCTTCTTCTTCGAAGACGACTGACCATCAGGCAGGAAGTACCTTACATAGCATCTTTCACTAAAAGCTTTAGACTCTGATTTTCGAGATAAATGGAAAGGGATGAAAGATGACTATCTAAGGTATTTGGAACAAAAGCCTGTAGTACAGGAAGTATGGTCATGAGAAGTTCCTGAACAAGCCAAGCACTGCTTGTGATGGTTTTTATGGATAATCTATCTCCCACACTGGTGTTTATCCTTCCTGGATGACATGAAACCCCACAATGACACAAAAGCTGAAAGCAAAAAAGGATAAGTCATAAACCCCCAATGGGACACTTATCTGAATGGCTTGTTAACTAGCAACAACTTGGAAGATCAGACAGACTGATGATCGAAGATGGTGTTTGGACTGGTGGCAAAGAAGTTCTGAGGATGATACATACAGACATAACTTTTATGCCCTATGCTTTGCATGGGAAGCATACATGTGACGTACAGTGTATTGTTAGCCTAACCTAAAAGCTTTGCTATACTGACCACATGTCAGGCTACCTTGGCAGGCGATCTCTCATGTTAAGAATACTGCAACAGTGAAATGGCAAGACATCAAATGATCCCTTTTGTCCCTATCATTTTCTCCTTAACCAGCAGCTGCTTTTGTGGGGCTCCCATGGAGTTAAGGATGAACAGGGAGCTCCTCACAGCAGCAAGTATCGTGGGTGAGTAAAAATAACCATGATGTTAGTTTTAGTGGGGAGTGCCCACCAGTAGGATTTAACTAAGTCAAGGGCACTATGTCAGTATCACATTTACTGAAATTCTGAAGCTTGTAACTTGACAAAACACGGTTATTACAACCAGAGATGTCATTAAATTTTAAAGAAATAGAATTTGTGCCAGTTCTTAGGTTTCATCATTCTAATTGTTATTATTACCTCTTGATTTATTAAGTACATGGGATTGTTGTACTACCTTTTGTTGGTTTAGCAAACATGTAACAAAATATCAACATAAGATAACATGCTGTGGTTGGAGGCCCCCAGGACTAGGGGGCCCCCAGTGACTGCAGGGTTCACTGGTGCCTAAAGCTGGCTATGAGTATAGAATTTACTTAATGAAAATTATTTAAATGCTCTTCATATGACCTCCAGGACACACGCTGCAACATTTTAGTTGCTGTTTTTTTAATTGTTCCCATTCTAAGAACAAATAGAAGTAATGCCTGCAGAAATGCTTTCTCTACAACAGACTATGGGTAGGATTCATAAGTCAGCATCGTGCACCTATGCAGTGGTAATTTTTGAGGAGGTAGCTACATGAAGGGGTTGCAGCTAATCATACAAGTATTAGGCATTGAATAGTACCAGCATACCAAGCACAGAACTGCTACTCTACAGATCTTTGGGCTCAAAATGGGCAAGTACCATGGCACACCATACCCATTTTATATATTTTGGAATCAGTCCACCATTTTTGGTCATCATTTGATTACTCTATCTGGCCCATTTGCAATGAATTCCTCATTTACATATCATTGTGTAGTCATTAGCATGGGTTCCATACTGCACACCTTTGCAACCACTCTGCCTGTACCGTAGAATCGTCCAGAGCCTGCACATGGCTAATTTTATAAAAAAAAAAAAAAAAAACACTTCCTCTTTGTTAGTGATAACTCTTCCCGTTGAACATAATACATTCTGTCCTTTGTTATTGCTTTCTTACACTGTTTCCCCATTGGGTCATCTTGTACAACAGTTGCTCTTTGCACAATGCCCCTAATAACCCAAGAAAAAAAATGCAGCCAGTCATATACCTTTAGTATCTCCTTCCTAATGGATGTTAGGGATTCAGTTTCACATCAGCACTTCATACCAATATAGCCATCCCTGACAGCTGAAGGACAGAAAGAAGCATCTTTTACAGACTGCTGCAGCATTATATATGTTTACACATCTTCATCAAAAATGTCTGACAGCTGTCTGTGCTGTAGTTATTTTAATATTTCTTAACTATCTGTTTATAAAATGCCTATTCAAAACGGTAAATATTATTTACCTTCATACCCAAACTGACCAGGCCCCTGCATATTAGTATGTAACTGAAGGAAAATATGTGAGGCTTTTTATGTTTTTTTTCCATTTTCCACTTTATTTTGTTGACTGTTAGCTCCATCATAGGTGCCAGAAACTGTTGAAGATGGGGGGGGGGGGGGGGGGCAAGAGAGGCACTTAGTGATTTAAAAAGGGCACATTTTTAAAGGTATTTACTACCATTACAAGACCATCAGTGTGATGCAAACTAAGTTTCATTAAGGATAATTGCACATACATTTCTTACAGAATTAGAAATTAAGCCAACCTGTGTTGATATGAGTTGGTATGTGTTAAAGAAGTAATGGCAGTGCTGTTAAATCAAGCATGCCATTCTGAAGTACGTTACCCTTCAGTCAGGTTTGTCCATGTATGCGCAAGCAACAAAATGAAACATTTTCTCCAATGACCCCTTCAGTCAGGGTTGTCCATGTATGCACAAGCACCAAAATGAAACATTTCCCCTAACAATCCTCTCAGTAGTCTGTCCATGTATACACAAGCACCACCAAACGGCATAAAAATTAATCATTTCTCCAAGGTTCCTGTAATTACTTTTCCATGTATGCACAATCAAAAATGAAATATTTTCCCCAACGACTTCTTCAGCAGTCTGTTTGTATGCATAGTAAGCACAAAATTATATCAAAATGAATCATTTCCCCCAAGGATCCCTTGCATACTTGTCCATGTATGCACAAGCACAAAAATGAAACATTTTCTCCAACAACCCCTTCAGTACTTTGTCTCTCTCTCTCTCTCTATATATATATATATATCTATATATATATATATATCTATATATATATATATATATATATATATATATATATAAACACACACACACACACAAGCACTAAAAAATGCTGCATATCTGCAAGTCAAATGGTACACAGGTTACTCGCTCTAAAGACCTTAACCTGGTATGTGGCATTATCAGAACCTGTCGGAGGGGCGTCTCCCAGAGGTTACCACACCTTTGGAACACACTCCCACTTCATGTCAATCAGAGCACTTCATTGGCCCTCTTCAAATGCAATCTAAACAACTGGATAGGTAACTGTAAATTCACTCCAGGGGTTCCACCTGTACTTCTGTTGGACACGGGCATTAGGTGCTTGTGGACATAAGTTAGAACTTGGTGGCTCGTAAGGGCCCAAGGGCCATTAGCCTCGTAACTTCCTATGATCCTGTGTTAGTCCCATAAAACTAGTGTCCTATTTTTCAGGAAAGGCTTGAGGTGGTATTTATTTGAAATGGCAAGAGGAAATTTGGTCATGGCATACCTGAACTCCCTGTATATATATATATATATATATATATATATATATATATATATATATATATATATATATGGTTTCACTTCATAATCTTGAAATGCTGAAATCTCGAATTTCAGCATTTCGAGACCATAAAGCTGAAACCGTACAAAACCGAAACTTCACAAACCCGAAACCATAAACCTGAACACACAGCATACACCACACAAACAACAACACCCACACCACAAAACAAATACACACAAAAAAACAAAACACCAACCATGCAAATACCTACACTACACAAAAGCAGGGGGGCAAGCCCCCCTGCAGCCCCCACACCCCCTACTTATATATACTAACTCTGAGATCGTACAAACAGTAACAGACAGAACACTCACACCCAGACATTCCACAGTCCCTTGTGCGTGCTCGCGCACACACACACACACACACACACACACACACACACACACACACACACACATATATACACACACACACACAAATACCAACACATCCAACAATTACACATTCATACGTTAACCTATCTACCCTAACCCACACATACAACCTAAAAACAATATAACACACACTCAAACTCCCACCCATAACCCTTAAAAAACAGTCACTTACCTTACACTCCACGCAAATCCATACACCACATCAAACTGCATCCAACATAAACACTGCCTGTCACGTAACTTAAAGCTATAACCGCGAATTCGAGATATTCAAATTCTCGATTATGCACTTTCCACATTTTGAAATTTGGCTTTATATTCTCAAAATGCTGAAATTCAAGATTTCAGAATTTTGAGATTATAAAGTGAAACCATATATATATATATATATATATATATATATATATATATGGTTCTACCTCACATAAACGAAACACCAAAACACCGACAACGCAATCACCGAAACCACATAACCGACAGTACAAAAATACAAAATCTCACATGCCCGACAACGAAATAACCGACAGTACACAAACACGAAACCTCATACACTTCACACACCACAATCAACAAACAAAACACATTCCCCGTCCAAAAACCACATACACAACACAAGCACACCAAAATCCCTACAAACCCACACTAAACCTCACATACACAACTACCTACAACCCTAACCCAAACCCTAACCCTAAGGTCTGTCACTACCGCACACTTACCTGGCCCGCTCCCTAACCCTAACTCACTTATCCCGCCCCTAACCCAAACACAATCACTACCGCACACTTACCTGACCCGCTCCCTAACCCTAACTCACTTATCCTGCCCCTAACCCAAACACAATCACTACCGCACACTTACCTGACCCGCTCCCTAACCCTAACTCACTTAACCCACCCCTATCCCCACAGACCGTCAATATCCACACTTACCTTACTCGCACCCTAACGTCCATCACTACCGCATACTTACACAGCCTTTTCCCATGTCGGCATCCTCGGCGTCGGTGCTTTCATCCGGCGGGTCGGTCTTCTGCACTGTCGATCTTCTAGGTCCCATCACGTCGGTCTTCTGCGCTGTCGATCTTCTGGGGCTCGCGATTTCCGTGTCGATGTTCCGGCGTGTCGTTTAAGTGAGGTAGAACCATATATATATATATATATATATATATATATATATATATATATATATATATATATATATAGATATATATATATAGATATATATATATAGATATAGATATATACATACACACACATACACACACACACATATATATATATATATATATATATATATATATATATATTTTTTTTTTTTTGTATTTTTGGATAAGTTCATGGCTTCTTTTACAAATACCTCAGCTACCACCATCTCATGCAGCTGAACAGTCCCTTATGCTGTACCGCAGTGTCAGCAGTGAGAAAGTAATCAAGTACCTCAGCTAGGAATAAACCCCAGAAACTTCTGTTCTTCCAGTACCAAAGGTGAGGGAACTGCCTGTTGAACACCTGACACTGAGCTAAGATAATCATCAAGAATAATCACTGATCTTTGATTAAAAAGTAGTCAGTGTGCACCACATCAATACTCAAAATGGTATTATTTAGCTCTCTCTCCCGTAACATCCATCCAATGCATCAGAAAATTATGACACTTTACTCTGAGCAAAAACTTGTCTAGTTGAAGAAAAGTTTGCTTGCATTGTATGCAGTTAATTCTCACTTTAACTTATTGAAAACATCTACAATTTTCTTATCGGTACATAAATGCGTACATCCATATTATTTTATGAACCTAACTCCTCCTTCCCCTACCAACAAAACAGCACTCACTTACATATACATATATATCAACATTTCAAAAAGAGAAGTACAGAAAAACTCTGTGTGGGCTTAAGATATCTAAAGCACTTTTAGGACTAAGCAGCCTTAAGGGTTAAGCAGCGTAATTCAAACCAAAAAAAAGCCTCCCATGCCGGAAGCACCAAAATGAAAACATTTTCCCCAACGACCCCTTCAATACTTCTTTGTCTATGTATGCACAAGCACTAAAATGAAAAAGGTTCCCCAGTGACCTCTTCATTTCCTTAGACCTAAGACCCTCACTCACTGCATTTCCCATTCCCGCCCGATAACCAAACAAAATAAATAAAATAGATAAATAATACTGGCTGTGGAGGCTGCAACTGTCTGCAAGAAGACAGTAACATATTTAACATATATACCAACACCACCACAGAAATGATAGCAATGGACGGACTTCAATTCTTCTTGTTCAAAGAGTCAAACTGCAAACTTTAATCACTCTGTCTCGATTTTGAGGAGTGGAATGAAGACTGAGAAAGAGTATGATAACTTAGGTCAAACACAATGGTTTAAATTGTCATTTTCTACACCTGTGTTACCTGCCGCTGAACACTCACCAGGCTGAAGGATTAAGTCAGTCAGTCAGGGGGGAGGCAGACCAATGCACCTGCTTAGTGGTGCTTGCAGTATAGCCCAGTCCCCAGAATATGAAGTTGAACCCTCCTCCCCTCACAAGTGGAAACTGAGGAAGCCAAGCAGCAGCAGTGGCAGAGCACAACGGTGCAAACTATCAGATCCTAATCTGATTTTAATGAAAAGAAAACAAATTGGTGTTTCAATTATTTTTTAATGCTTGCTACTTGCTAGCAAGCCAGGACGTACTTAGAGTCATAGGATGCAAAAGTGGGACGGGGTGCCCCTTCCCCCTCACTCTATGGTTCAAGCACCCTTGAGCTTTACTCAGTCAGAATGTCTTTTACAATGAAGCCACATGGAGAAAAGCTATATTGTACAAATTTTGGGACAGTTTGTTAAAGTAGCCTACCAAAATTAGTAGTGTGATTTTGGGATGTGTGCAGAAAATTGAATAACCAGAGAAAATGCAGATGAATGCAGATATAACATGCATATTCCAACTTGATAGCATCTAGAGACCAGAATGGTTACATAGCGTGAATCCCATTTAAAGGTTCTTAGTTTCAGGACTCACACTATTATGCCTCAAACTTTGTAACATGCATGGATTAGAACTTAAACCCTGAATCTTATACTCAAAGATCAGCAGAATGTAGGCTATTTGTAAACGGAGTAAGAGACTGTATGGATCTAGATGAACTGTGATGCCCACAGGCACAATCAAGACAGATGATTGGTATGTCCATTCCTGTGGATACAAAGGTATGTGTAGTACCAACAACTGCACCTCTGTGCCACCCAAGAACTACTAGGCAACCTTGTATTTCCTTAAACTTGCCTCTCAGCTTTAGCATATGCCATATCATATTCCATAATTATATACAACTATCTCTAGGCAAAGATTACACATGCAAATAGAGCAATAATTCCATCTCATAAATAAGACGTGCTAGTTGTGACTGCCTACTCATTCTCCAATAGTCAAAGGCTGCAAAGTCACATTAAAAAGGTTCTGCTCATTCATTTTGAAGTCACCCAAAGCAGAACATCCCTGCCGCACATTGGAGGAGAAAGGTCGACTATCTCTAGTCCAGAGAATTATCCTTGTAACGATACCTTAACCTGTACACTGTTACACTGAGCTACTTGCACACTCTTGCCTCACTACTAAAGCTGCACAGTCTTCTTACATCTTTACGTTCATTTTCAGCCTTTAGCCTTTCCTCCTGGTGGGCTCATTGAACTACAGTAACAGAGCATTTAGCATCTGTTGGTCAAAAACCTGGACTTTCAAATCCTTACGGATTTCAGAACTTTCTGTACATGTATAGATGGAAAGAGTTGGTGTCCAACTAGTTTATCTAATTGCAGAAGTCACAGAGCTATTGCTTATTACTCATTGCCCATTAAGCTTATTGATTAAAGATTAAAATGTTACAGTTCCTTACAAATTTTTGCACAGTTCTCTGCCTGTATTTGTCCTCTAGTTATCCCGTTCTAGACTGTGCTCTCCTGTAGCTCCACATTCGTTTGTAACTGTGTATGCTGATTGTTTTTACATAACATTTTATACCTTTATAATGTTGTTGCAACTAGGTCATGGAAGATAAGGTTATTCTGTGGTCTACTTCACCTAACTACTTAATAAATACATATCAATAAAATAAACACATGACTCAGATAAGGCACACCACAGTATAACTTATGTAAAATGTGGCTATATATTTATTACAACTGTAAAATGGATAAAACTATTAGTCACCAAGGCTCCTGAGAAAAATGGTGTCAGCCATGCAAATAATTCCCAGACAAGAAAAAAATGATGTTTAAATCTAGATTTATAAGCACTGGGGAGCTATTATTAATAGTTCTATAAGATATTGGAAAATGTGAACTATAGGTATTCCTGGGTTTCATGTATAACATAAAGTGATTGCAAGTGAAATAAATAAATGACTGAACAGGAAGACATAAATTAGGTTTCAAATTGCAATGAGGGAGTTTGGAGGCATAAACACAAGGAGATTTATTACTGACTTAAACCCGATATAAGTATTCATTACCAGAAGATTTTAAATATACATATATATATATATATATATATATATATATATATATATATATATATATATATATATAGATAGATAGATAGATATACATGTGTGTGGGTGGGGGCTGCTCCTGTTCACTAAAATTGTTTTCTGAAGTGAAAGTATTGCTGTCCTGTTATAACCTTACCAAGAATGTCTGCAGGTGAAAAAGTGAATTTCTGACTTGCACAGTTTACTTTTTATTTCAACAAAACTTAAATATTGCAATAGAGAATTAGAAACAATTCATACTTCTGCAAATACATCTCAATGTCTTAGAATCAGAAATCTGGACAAATCAGAAATAATGGGGGACAACGGCCAAATATAGGGACAACATTTAAGTATTGCTCTTATAAATTTGGAAAGTTGCTAGAATAATTTTATTTTCATTGGTATGCATTTTCTTAAGGAAGTGAAGTCTGAAGCTCAAATGTCTGCATTATTTAGTGACTTCAGTATTCAATGATTTTCCAGACAACCACAAATTTTATGAGGAACAGACCATAAACATGAGGCAAAAATTTGGACAGTCTGCAAAAATCCTAACAGTTGAGAGGTATGCTTCAGCACTAAAAGCAAACAATCTTAAATGACATACTAATAATGCCTGAAAACAGCCCCACCCTAGTAATTTAGTCTGCAGAAAATAAAGTGTAGCCAAGAACAGCAATATTACATGCAGTCTTTTTACTTCAATAGTAATCTGTCAACACATCCTGGAACATGGTGTGACATGACTGAACCACTCCCTTATGTGACTCTCTGTTGCATGGTAACAATAAGCACTATTTCATTGTAAGACCACAGCCTTCAGCTTTAATTTGTGAAGCATCAGAAATCATAAACTTTAAAAAGTTATAGTGCATGTATGTGTAAGTAAATCACTGGGGGGGGGGTATCTTTACAAAATGCTTCAGACTTAGTATATGTCAAATACCACAAAACTGGTAGAAGAAAATTACAAAATACTGTGCTGGTCAACTAACAGAAAACTCATAGACACTGGAACACTGAGCTGGAAATCACAAAAATTCATCTTCTTTAACAATTTTGTCACAGAATGCCATTCTTTAAAAATAAGTGAATTGGGCAATTAGCAGGAAACATACATTTTTCCTAATCTTGTTTGCTGAGAATGTAAGTGAAGTTGCATTCAGTGAAGAAAGAAAATCTGTAGAAAAAATGTTTACCTGAGGTTAAAGCAAATCCCCACACAGAGGGTTCTGCATCTTGTGCCTTCCCACTTACTATACTCTAGCTTTTGTTTGAGAATGGAAACTGTTCTTCCTGACTAAATGACACTAAAATAAATAAGATCACCACATTTCTCATTTTTAATTTCTGACATGTTGACTCAGCATTTCAACCTTTTTTCACAGCATACCTAATTTACCACTTTCACAATTATAAGAACAACCAGAGTAGAGACAAAAGCAGCAGCCATGTGTTTATTACCAATTATCAGCCAAACTGTAATTCTCAAGGAGATATGCACAAGACAGGACCTTCAAAGAGACCTTGTCAAGAATAATTTCCTTAACAAAACAGCTGATATCCAGCCTTGTTAAATATCACATCAAGACCCCATTTATATTTGTATCACCATATATATTTCTCACACTTAGGCTGCCTTACAATCTGCCAAAAAAGAACTGGCTAATAAGTCCTACACTTCCCCTGGGGCGACCTGCTCTGTGGGAGGATGAGATAATAAATCTCACAATTGTCCCCAACCCCAGTTACTTATGTCTCCATTACCAATCCTGCCTTCTGCTGATAGGACTGCAGCTTCCTGCTACTGTCTACCTACACCCACTGGGAAAAGATAAAACTTGCACCCAGACGGGCAAGAGGAAATTCCTTCCTGACCTTAAGTGTGAGTGCCCTTTCAGGTCAATGGGATACCCTCCTATTATCTGTCCCTGCTCTGTTCCTGCTGTATGTTCACTTTAGATTTTTGAAAATAAAACATTTCCCCTGTTTTTATAAGGAGTAGATCTACTGGGAAAATGCTGTCCCAAAAGTTTCCATTATAGAAAAAACTGATTCCTGTGGATCCTGGCCCTTTTACTGTCTTTCCACGGACTACATTTTCCTGCCCTAACCCTCAACACCTTCAGACCTATCCCTACCTGTCCATCCCCCAGCTTTACTCCAGGATATTCCAGCTCAGACAAACAAAAAGCCTGGTCAGTAGCTACTAGCCAGTCTGTATCATGAGATCAGAAATAGCTGAGCCCTCACTAACTCACACTACAGCAAATAAGATCAACATAGTTCTTATTTTTAGAGTTTTAATTTCTGATGTAATTTATGCTCTTACATTATTGACTTGACAGTTCAACCTATTTTAATATGTATTTAATTGATTGCAACTACAAGAAATACATAGACAAAAAAATAGAGTAAAATGGCTGCAGTCATATGTTTACTAACAATTATCTACCAAACCGTAATTTCCAAAGAGATATGCAGAATACAAGGTCTTCAAGGATACCTTGTCAAGAGTCATTTCCTCTAACACTACAGAATAGCAATGCTGTTTATATTTTAGCCTTCTTCAACATCACATAAAGACCCCATTTTCCTTCACAGCACCATATATATATATATATATATATATATATATATATATATATATATATATATATATATATATATTTCACACATAGGCCACCTTCTAATCTGCCAAGGGTGATTTAAGTCCTCATCACTCCCCTGGGCCACTTGCTCTGTGGGAAGGTCAACTAATAAGTCATACAGCTCCCCCCTCCCACTTACTTAGGTCATGCTTACCAATTCTGCCTTCTGCCATAAACTGTGGGAAGGATTCACCAAGAATATCTCCTTATCTACACTGTAATCCTGCTCTCAAGCCTGCATAAAATTCTGCCTTCCCATTCTTTAATAAGCGAACCCCATCTTCATGGTGCATTTCTGGCCATCTAACTGTTATGGTGTAGTGTGCTATGTAGCTTCTCCCAATTTTAACCATTCATTTGTAAATAGTGTTATTAATCCTAAATTTAACCCCAACTGCTATTTTAATGAATGCGGCTCTATGCCACTTAAATCTTTGAATCAGTTGTGTCTGGGGTGGTCATTGTTGGTTTGAATATTTTACTTGCTGCCCTATTTACTTTACCTGCTGTCCAACTGGTATACGATAAATGTCATTGTCCCCCTGATACAGCAGAATGCTACCTGGCTACAAGCAGGATCAGCACTGGTCTCAGCTGTGGCTATTTCTAACATCCGACTCCTAACCATCATGCCACCATAGCCATTCATCCCTAAAATTACATGTGATTTCTTGTTGCAACCACTGCCACAATATTTTGATGTAAGAATGTCCTAGGATCCATATTTCCTACTGAGTTTCTGATCTTGATAGTGTAATACAAAATAAATAGTGTGAGAGACAGTTACTTCTCAAATATTGTTTTAAATATTAGACTGCCATCGCCATAATTTTTTACTGCTGTCCTGAGATGCCCCAATGCACTGAGCATGAAATGCTGACCCTATCCACAAAGAGTGAGGTGTATAGTTTGCACTGTTCTAGCACAATCCCCATCTCTTTTCCTTAACACTGCCCTCACTTAAAACGGGGTTAGTGGGGTTCCCTTTTTGGTGACAGAAAAAAGGGTCCTCCTTGGAGCGTCTCAGCATTTGGTAAAGCTGCAAGCATTACACTATCTGCCATTCTGTGCCTAACAGGGTCTTTGGCCACACAAGTCAATACCCACGATTGTAGTTATTAATGACTACCCATGTCCAGGTGGGTTATGGGTGCTCATTGCTGGAAATTCTTACATCCAGCATATAAGCAAAATAAGTTCTGAAGAACCACATCTCATATTTATTACAGTATAGGCTCATTTTCTCATTTTGTTCCAGATATTGCAAGGTGTTTGTAATGAAGATGTGGTGAAGAATCATTCAGTATACTTTGGTAGGCTACAATGGAAAATAAGATTAAGGTATAAGAGGCTACAGCATTATCTAACTTTAGTAAAGGGGGGGTTTTGGCAGAGAGCCATCCCTTACATTACTAAAAGTGAAAACCTCTGCATACACACACACACACACACACACACACACACACACACACACACACACGCACACGCACACACACACACACACACACACACACACGCACGCACACACACACACACACACACACACACAAACAAACACACGCACACACATGCACACACTTACTCAAGCATGCATGCCCATGCATGCTCACACATATGCATATTCAGGAGAGCTTATACATGCACACACACGCACATGCATATACACACACACACACACACACACACACACACACACACGCACGCGCATGCGCACACGCACACATGCACACACGCACACTCAGACTCACACACACACATAGATATATCACACATGTATATGTGGGTATGATTCAGGGAGTGAATGACTTGCTGATTTAGTGGACTATTCTGCAGTCACATACTGTGGATGGGAATGAGTGCCTGGGAGAATTCAGTAAGTCAATGAATAACTGAATATTTCCTATGATAGAATGTCCTACTGAGATACAGTGTTGCAAGGCCAGGGGGAAGAGACAACACTAGACAAAGACAGAATATGCAAAAACACAGCTGGTTATAATACATAAAAATATACTTCCTATAAAACAAAAGACTACATGCCAGTTCTCCTAACTAGCTACTGAACTGAACTTGCAATGTATCCTGGAATAGATGGAGTCATGTTAGCTAAAATAAATGGCCTGCTACCAACCAGAGTAATACTCAAGGAAGTTTGAATATATTAGTGCAAACCATGATATGCTAGTACACCATCTCTAAACAGACCTCTGAACTGTCCCTGTTTTGGAGGAACATGAAATAGGTCCATTTGAATCAGTGTTCTAACCCAATTAGCAAATGGAATAAATAAATAAATTAATAAATAAAAAAAGAAATTTTCATGCCTGATTTACCCCATCACATGATGTACCTGTTTTTACAGGTATGTCTCTATGTTCAGGCTTGATGTACACCTTTACACAATTTTCTACACTTGATCTTAGCCAAAAGGCCGAGAAGCGATAACTTTACACAATTTTCTGAACCCCCTCATCATATGTAATTTTTGAAGCTGCCTAGTACGGAAAACAGCACTACACAACTAACATACTAGTGGCACCAAGAATTTAAATAAAGAGGACACACATCTTACATCTCCCCTTTTCAGAAGCAAAAATAAATGACCTTATGTGATAGAATTTTTCAATACAGTTCATTAAAGTCTACAGATTCTACATTGTATATTTGATATTGTGCTTATATTTTGCCATCATTTTTATCACTCTGTTTTTTTAAATGTGTTTCTGTTTTTCTGAGTAGTATCCTGCATTCCTACTGGAAATAGGGAAATATGTGCTATTTGGTATTCCAATTTTATGCTAATTAAATGTCCAGATTTTTTGCTGCATGTATCTACTGTTCAAGGACCTTTGTTTCTATGTTCAGTGTATGCAAATTGAAAGGTATGCCTCCAAATCATAGGTTAATCTAAAACAGCACACACCTGACTCTAAAGCAAACAAACATCAACTAAAGATTCTGCACAAAAAAAAAACAAGAAAGGAACTAATTTAGAGATCAGTCCTGTCTTCTCTGCCCTTATCAGGAAGCAGGAAGACATAAGAAAAGCTAATCTTCCAACCACAAATGCAACCCTATTTGAAAACCATTCTAGCTAATGCTACTTCCTTATAAATTATGCAGGTCAAATTCCAAACGAATTATGTGATATATACTACAGTGTATACAACAGTCTGATATGATCAAATCAAATAATACTAAACGTAGGTCATTTGCTGCATTCCTGGAAGAACCATATTATGAAAAACATGCAAAGCATAGCCATAGCAGTTCAGTAATTCCATTATCTTGACATGTCATTAGATACACCACAGCTTTCCCTAGTGTTGCCTTTATATACACTGGATCTAACTTCAACCATCAAGTGATTTGAAGAAGCAGCCAAGTTTGCAGATTTCTTTCTTTCTTTGAATAAGGAGAATACCACTGTATGTCTCTCATAAAGGCTTACACCTTTCACCTGAACTTAAAGCAACTGAGTTACTCTGTTTCCTTAGCCATAAAGTATGCTTTACAGAGTCAAAAACTTTCTCAGTAAAGCAACTAAAAGTATACTTGCCACTGCTTACCTCCTCCTTTAGGATACCTATTGAAATGTTGGCAGTCGAAATGCCGAGTTCTAGCAAGCTGAAAAAAAAACCCGGATAAGAGCAAATCTTAAAATTTGCTATTCTCTTTAAAGCTTTTTTTGCAGGGGCCAAGTCACCCCACACCCTCCAAACTTATATACACCAACTCTGAGATCACCATACCTCAGAGAAAAGGGAATATTCAGAAAAATAGCATCTCGGACTTAGAATATGCAAGTCCATTCTTTTTGCCATTCAGTCTCTGCATATCAGGGCTAGCTCTAGGGCAGGGGTATCCAAGAGGTGGTCCTAAAGCCACAATCCAGACCACCAAACCTTTTTATCTGGCTCTCAGTATGTCTTGCAACAAACTGTTTTGAATGGGCAGATACATGCTGGACATGGTAATGTGACCCCTGAAACCTTACCAAGTATGGTAAGTGGCCCCAGAACTGTATGGTAAGTGGCCCCTGAGCTAAACATTTCAGACAGCTCTGCTTTAGTGGGTTCCAACATTTTGAATGGTTACCCCTTCCCTTACTGCTTTATGGTGCTCCCATTCATACTAACCTCCAGGCATCACAAAAAGCAAAACTTGAACTATGCTATAATAAACTGGCTACATTTGCAGCAAATAACCCTTTCAGAACTGGTATTTGATTCCAAAACAAGATGAAGAAATGATTAGGAATAGAAAAAGGTAAAGCATACATGGTGTTAAACAAAGTAATAGATGACTATTGCACATCCTGAATAAACCAGTGTAAGACCTGAAAGACTTTATTAGCCAGTCAAACAACATAATAAAAATGTGAGGGAATATATATTACATGTTTAGCTGGTTCTTATCCTTTTTTTTTCTTTGATTAGGTAAATTACCTATTCAACTCTTAAATAAGAATTAAAATATTAGAAACATTTTAGACTCTATAAACTGCTGGTCACTGATATTTTGGCTTGCTTTTGATAATTTAAGATTGCAGGCATGAAATACAAATTATACTTATTAAAATACTTGATTAGCAGTTTAATTTGATGTGTTCACATGAAAACATTTAATGCAAGTAAGCCATAAACTTTTAAGTTGGTCTGGTTTTACATGACCTATGATATGTAAATGAAGAAGATTAACAAAGAATTACTTTTCTTTGTTTCTTCAAGATAAAGGCCCCTAAAAGAAAAGCGCAAAGGAGCAGGAGGAAGAATACAAAGAAGAAGCAATAAAGCATGTAACAGTAGCCCTCTTTGATGTCTTCATGTGAGAAACTTATGTCCTCCATTTATATCATTAAAAAGCAGGAGAAAATAATATTAAATAGTTCAACATCACATCCTACAGGTGGAAAGCAGATCACAGGGGTACTTTCATGGGAGTTCTTTAAATAAAAGAAGACATGAAGCTAATCTGGCATAACAATGTGATTTATAATATAAAAAATGATTACAGAGATCACTTGGACTTAGCCCAGTATACTTGTAACTAAGTTAGCGTAGCTTTCGGAGCTATTTGGTTAATGATGTACTGGAGGAAATTATAATGGCGAGTGATCTGGATATCATGCCTATTATTTTTAAGAATTTAGCATGCCTCAACTACATTCATTCTTTTGAGTGGCTACTAGAAAAGGAATGCAGCAAATGCCTAGTTTATATATTTAGAAGCATATAAGAAACAGGCAAGGAATTCTTTGAATACCAAAAATCCCAAGGCTGTAGTCAAATGGACCACACTCAATTTGTATATGCTGGACATTATATGATTATCAGGACATGTTGCACAGAAAGGGATGATGATGATGATTAGTATCTGCAGGATATAAAGCTGACAAAGCTCCCTGATAGTTGCCTGGGGAGATACCTCCCCAACAAAGCCCACACACAATTATTTTAAGTTCAAGTCACCACTGCATCTAAAGAAATGACTTGGCAACTGTTCCAGTTGTTATCTACTATATGGTCCAGATCCAAACTTCCAGGATTCAGATTGTCTGTCATTTGATAGATTTCTTGCAACAAGTAGTTTAGTCGGGCACCAGCCAATAGTATATTCCCCTACAGAATATGCTGCTGTTGATAACAGTTTGCAGATGAGACAGTGCTTGTGAATCATCACCATCAAGCATGGAGGATAAATGATGTGATGCTATTTGATCAATAGTGAATAGGTTCTGTCTCATTGTGCAAAATGCTGAAGTTATAAATGTACCCTAATTCAATCAAATATGCCATTTTTTTCTTACAAAAACACAATAATCAGTATCACACTTGAACTCCAGCCATGCAGACTTCATCCAGTATGTCAACTGGTCCCATTGCCTTTTTCCTTAGCCTACTTGATGGCATATTTGTACTGTCCAGAGATGGCTGGGGTGATATCTATTACTGAGATGATGCTATATAGCTGTCAACTGTACTTGACTTGCAGAATGCCCTTGATTTTGCCTCATATTTTTGGTCTACATAAAATGAGTGGTTAACTTGCAAATCACTTAAGACTGCAGTTGCTAACTAATGGTAAACATGAGATTTTATCCTTCAAAAATGCATTCAAATGCAAAACCTGTTATTCTAGCAACTTCGCTTTAAATATATGAGTAATATTTAAAAGTTTTCCTGGTTTTTGGCCTGTGTCTGCCATTATTTCTTTAGCTCTGTCCCCTGATTCTTGTGCTAAGAGGTTGACAACTATGGTTGATGGGCAGGTACATGCATGTGTCTGCTAAAGATATATACATTAAAGACTATGTCAGAGTGATCTGGTTGTCTAGCTAGAGTGGTTTTATTTCTGTTATGGAGCACTAAACTCTCTTGTTGCGACTGAGCAGTGGGAGTGTGGACTATAAAAAGTCTCAAGCCAAGAAAGAAGCTGCATGTCTTGTTAGAATATAGCAGAGTTACCTGCATCTTGTCTCACTACTTTTTGCTCTTGATGTTTTATATCACCCTTTGGGCTTTGCAATTGAAGTGTAAGTATGGTTGTTATCAACTCTTTATATTTGTCATGCAGCATGTTAACTTATCATCTGCGATTAGCTCTTCTGGTTCTGCAGGTGTTGACTCTTGACATCACATACAGCAAGCCATCCCTTGTACAACTGGGTGGCAAAATACAAATAATTTATTACAGTCTAAACAGATGGCGCTTTCCCCAATTAGTTGTCTCTGGCTACAGTCTTCAGTTGCTGGAGGTATTGTTATATGCCCTTGTGAATTATTTGGTCTTCAACAGACTTGGCATTTTTTCCAGTGCTCTGCAGAACATGGTCAAGCACAGACAAAGGAGACTGCACAGCAAAACATTATTTTCTTTGGGGGGAGCCCCCCCCCCACATATACCAGCTCTTACAGTGAACAGCAGTCAGGGAAAGAGAAAACTGTCTAAACCCACTGTGGGATGAACTGGCAGTAAATCTAATCCTATAATGCTTATTATCTGATGAACTGTGAATTGGCCAACTCAAAAAGCTACCTCACAATTTAACCAAAAATACATTTGACAAATTGAAGACGAAACATATATATAAATATATATATATATATATATATATATATATATTTATATGGGTTTACTTTTTCTTATCAAAAGATCGTTCTTTCAAAAAGAAAAAGTATGAGTCCAATTTAGCGAAAGTGCACTTAAACGAAAGTGCACTTTCATGACTACCAGTTCAATGAACCCATAATATTAACAAAAGAAACAGCGCAGTGCCGCATCAGTGGGGATAAGGGAATATACCTCTTTCCTATTGTAGTGTGATCTCGGAGTTAGTATATATAAAGTAGTGGGGTTGTGAAAGGTGCAGGTGGGCTTGCCCCCCTGCAGAAATGACACTGAAATGTTGTTAATTTACTGTGATATTACCGGATCTTTGAACCGGTAGTCGCGAAAGTGCACTTTCATTTAAGTGCACTTTCTCTTAATTATTTGGAGTCGTACTTTTCCTTTTCGAAACAATGCTCTTTCGATAAGAAAATGTAGACCATATATATATATATATATATATATATATATATATATATATATATATATATGTAGGTATTATTGCATTTTAAACATACTGCATAAAAAATCAAATACAATTCTCCTGTCACTGTTAATGCATATTTTGAATATGGTTTCACAGTACGGTTTCTACCAAAGATTTTACAAAGCTTAAATGTAGCTTAAAGCATACTGTTTTCTGAATGAAGAAGAAAAATCCAAGCATCACATGGCACTACTTTCTCTCTCTCTAACTTTTCTGATTTAAAAGCCTGCATTTGAGCTTGTTTCCCACTTCTCCTGTAACTGGTGCAGTCTAGATACAGATTTGCTGTATCCAAGACTGTTTCTAAGCTTCTCAGCCCCCCAAGCCTTTCTGTGTTGGAGGGAAGCCTTTTAGCTTATCAGTGGGAGTGGCAAGCACTAGGTAGCCTATCTACCACAAGAGGAGTGGTTTCTGGCCCAGAAACTGTAGTTTACTGGCCATTTGGGCAGTTTTTCCATATCTCTCAACTTTCTGGTTTAAAAGCCTGCGTTTGCACTTGTTTCCCGCCTTTCCTGTAACTAGTCTAGTCCAGATACAGACTTGCTGTATCCAGGGCTATTTGTAAGCTTCTGAGCAGTGCCAAAGTCTGCTCTTCAATTTTTTCCCCTTAGATCTACTAGTTCTCTCCTCTCCTGCACTTATACTAGCCTATTAGTCTATCACTTTACCAGGCTTATTGTAGCAATAATTGTAACACACAAAAGTGCTACCAGCACTAAACGTTCTAAAAGGAAACAGATCCAGTACTTATTATCAATGCCCACCCCTTCACACATGTCTAAAGGTCAGTTCCCTGTGCTTTCTTCTATTAACCTGGTGAACTTGGGCATTCTGAGGCAATGTAGCAAATGCCTGATGTACACTGACAACCCTCTCCTCTTACCTCCCAACACTCAGACTTGCAAGAGATGGACTTATATATCTAAATTGGAAGCAACGCATTGTCCAGCCAAGACCAGAATAGCTGGTCAAGAGGAGAAGGTCAACACTTGCACCACACCACATGGAACACAAAGCCCTCCAGAACACACACCAACACTGCCTTCACATAAAAACACAAACCACAGACCCACCTTCATGGAGGCTCTCCATAAAAATCTAACCGAGCAGCAGAGACCTCCAAGGCAGAAATGTATTCAACCACCATAACACAACACTAATCATGAGACACATAACTCTCCTAAACAGTGTGCCACTCAACCAAAGCCCCTAAGGCAAAACAGCATGCCTAGCACACTAGTCATAGGTGACTCGATAGTGAGACACACTGATGTCCCACTCACTAGGTTGAATAAGGAGAAGATAACAGTCAGCTGCCTCTCAAGAGCCAAGATCCGCCACATAATGCACGCACTCAGGTCCCTCAAGAACAGGTACAAATATAACTCTGTCATTGCACATGTGGGTGTGAATGACTTGAGACATACCTCCCTGGACAACATGAAAAGAGACATGGAGGATCTCTCGGATTATGTAGCCCAGGTGAATATGACCCTAGCCCTGAGCAGCATCCTACTATCACCCAGAATTATACCATAGTACAAGCAGAAAATTACCAATTTCAACAACTGGCTAAGTTTCTAGTGTCATTCTAAGGGGATCCAGTACACTGTCTGCCGGGGATGACATGAATGACAGACCTCAATGCTTTGCCAGAAATGGTCTGCATCTGTCACCCCTGGGCTTCCGGATAGTGGCCAAGGCTCTTGCCACCCCTATAGTGCCTTTTTTAGGTGGTGTTACAAAGACCAAATTACCACCGTAGCAGCTACAAACAAATGCAATCTGAGGGTCATGCTGCTCAACGCTAGAGGTCTAAATCTCAAAATGCACTTGCTTGAAGCCCTCCTTAAAAAGGAGAACATTGACATTTGTGCTGTAACAGAGACCTAGTTTATTTTTATTTATTTTTATTTTATTTGCAGTTGGTTTACCAGGATAGTCCATTGGGCCAAAAAGAACCCATTTTCAATGGAGTCCTGGGGAGAAAAGCTCCAGAAAAATATAGATTACAGTAGGTATTATACATGCTTAAACATTATAAACTTTCAAGTAGACAAGTTCAAGTACAATGCACAATGATTACAATTAATTTAACAGTGTTAAAACTAAAAAGGATTATACATAAAATCAAATTTCTAATTTAAAAATCTACTGAAGTTATTTGATAAAGAGAGTTCTCTATGTGAGAGGAAGAGTGTAGAGAATTCTTACACATTCTATGGTTATAGTAGGAATGTAAGAGGTATATATAATGAGGGGGAGAAATCAAGGGTGTAAGCAGGACTAGGAGGAAAAGGGGATGTTCAATGTAGTTAAGTAGGGTGGGAGCAAGAGCATTCCCACTGGGAAAGTAGATGTGAATGAAGAGATTTTTTGAACATGAAATGGTTAGAGATAGTACGGATAGATGGAGGTAGAGAGTTCCAGAGACATGCTAAGCCATGTGAAAGAAGATGTTTACCTGGGGGACGGGTTGGTTTGTACACTTCTAGTAGAGTTTGGTTGTTGGACCTTAAAATTCTATGAGGTATGTGCATTTTGAAGACAGAAGAGAGGAAGGGACAGAGGGAGGGTTTGAAAATTAGTTTATGTGCAAGGGATAGTTGTGTGTAGGTGAGATTATTGGGTAGTTCTAGCCACTTTAGTTGTTGGAGAGAGGAGCAGTGGTGGGAGGAAGACTTTTGGTTGGTAGCAAACTTGGGCGATTTTATTGTAGCAGCAGGAAATTTGTGTTTTCAGGGAGATTTGTAGGTTAGTTGGTAGTGGAGCTCCATAGAGAAGGGAGGGAATAAGAAAGGAAGTAGAGAGAGTGATTTTAGTGGCAGTTGTAAGGTAGAGCTTTTGTCGATAGAGCATCCCTAGTTTTTGATGGGGTTTTTTTATGTTTAGTTGTAGATGGGATTTGAATTTTAGTTGGTTATCAATTTGGACTCCAAGTAGTTTGGTCTCTGTCACTAGTTCTAGTGGAATGTTACTCTCACTAGTAATAGAGAAGTTGTTTGTATTGAGAGAGTTGAGTTTAGTAGGGGTGAATATCATTAATTTGGTTTTAGAGGTGTTGAGTGCTAGGTGATTTGTTCTCATCCATTGTTCAATGGTTGAAAAGGCATCTTGAGTTAGCTTTATGAGAGTAGGGATAGTTGAGGCAGTGCAGATAATGGTTGAATCGTCTGCATATTGGATGATATTGGTGAGAGGGATATCATT